>NW_006922373.1:138650-171316 GCF_000298275.1 Orycteropus afer afer | reverse complement strand
TATTTTGGGGCTCTTTCATTGGGTCCATAGATATTTATTATGGTTATATCTTCATGTTCAATTGATCCTTTAATCATTATATAATGTCCTTCCTTGTCTCATATGGTAGTTTTTGTGTTAAAGTCAATTTGATCAGAAATTAATATTGCCACTCCTGTTCTTTTATGGTTGACATTTGCTTGATATATCTTTTTCCACCCTTTTATTTTTAGTCTATTTTTGTCTTTGCTTCTAAGGTGTATATCTTGTTGACAGCATATTGATGGATTTTGTTTTCATGTCCAATCTGCAACTCTCCGTCTCTTGAGTGGTACATTTAATCCATTAACATTCAGTGTAATTACTGACAAGTATGAATTGGTTGCTGTCATTTTGTTATGTGTTTCTTCATGGTGTCCCTGGTTTCTTTGTTCCATATTCTTTTCTGTGCTGAGCTCATTATGTTTATGAATCATGTTATCGTTTCCTTTGTTGCTGTTGTTTTAGTATTTGCTGAATATTTGTGCTTGTCCTCTTTTTTATTGTGATGTGAAGGTTTATTGTTTTTCTTTGAGGTTACCCTGTGATTTATAATTTTCTCCCCAAGATAAGAATAGTCCATTCTATCCTGCAACTCTCTTGACTTCCTCACCACAGTAACTACACAGTACTTCCCCTGTTTTGGGTTTGTAGTTGTCCTCACTTGCCAATTGATGTCTCTGGTTCCCTGTTTACCATCTTGTAGGCTTATTTTACTTTGGATATGTCCATAGCTGTGGTTTCTGGGTTATGTCATCTTGCGTATTAATGGTCAGTTGTTGTTCTGGTTGCCTAGAGCCGCTCTGACAAGAATGTATACCACAAATGGGATGGCTGTAACAAATAGGAGTTTATTTCTTACAATTTGGAGGTTTTAAGTCCAAGTTCAAAGTGCCAGGCTCTGGGGCTGGGTGAAAGCCCCTCAACCTTGGGGTCCAGCTCTGCCTTCTGTTCCTGGCCTACAGGAGGTAGAGGCATTTCTTCACTCAGATAGATGCTGGCTGCTGAGGCTGAGAAGCCCCCAGGTTGACAAGGAAAAAGGCACAGTCCCTATGTTACCAAACCATACGGCAGGACATTAACTTAAATCCATTGTAAGGCCCAAGGTTGGCAGAGCATGGCAGGCTGCTGAGCAACAACACGGATACATGCAGGGTCCAAGTGTGCCACAGGCTAGAGACCATTCTCAAAGCTTATCCTTATATACAGGAAGCAGACCACATCCCAAAGGCAGCTACTCAGCTGCTCCCAGTAAATTCCACCATGGAGTTGATTACCAATCTCATCATGGGGAATACTACATCCAGCTGCTCAGCCACTCAACCAGGCCCAGTCAACCTGACACACAAACATAACCATCACAGTTGTTATTTGCTATTTTTAGTTCTCTGTTCAAATGACTCCCTTTAGTATCTTTTGTAAGGTTGGTGTGGTTTTAATAAATTCCTTTAGTTTCTGCTTATCTGGAAATCTCCTAATTTCACCATCATATTCGAGGGACAATTTTGCCGGGTATACGATCCTTGGTTGAAAATTTTTCTCTTTCAGGGTTTTATATATACCATCCCATTGCCTTCTTGCTTGCATGGTTTCTGCGGAGAAATCAGAGATTACTGGTTGTCCTTTGTAAGTAACTTTTTGTTTTTCCCATGCTGCTTTCAGGATTCTTTCTTTGTCTTTGGTTTTGGTAAGTTTGATGATGATATGTCTTTGTGATTTTCTTTTGGGGTCTATCCTGTTTGGGGTTTGTTGGACTTCCTAAATGGATATATTCTCCTCTTTCATCATATCAGGAAAGTTCTCTGACAAATTTTGGACAATTTGCTCAGTGGTGTTATTTTTCTCTTCCTGTTCTGGAATTCCAATGACACATAGGTTACTCCTTTTGATGGTATCCCATATGAACTTTAGGCTTTCTTCATTTTGTTTTGATATTTTTCCTGATTGATCCCTTTCCAAAGAAGTATTCATGTATTTGTCTTCAATCTCATTAATTCTGTCTTCCAATGCATCAATTCTACTCCTTTGCCCTTCCAATGTGTCATCTATTTCTGACAATTTAGTATTAGGATTTCTATCTGTAGATTTAGAATCATTTCTAATTTTTCATTTATTTTGTCATTTTGTTCTTGTATTTTCTTCCAAAATTCTTCTAAGGTTTTGTCTGTGTTTTCCTTGGTCTATCTCTCAATTCTTTGAAGATACCTAAATATAATTCTTTTGAATTCCTTATCAGAGAGTTCCAATGCTGCTTCTTCCTCAAGTATGTGTTCTGGGTCTCTATCCTGTTCCCTTGTTTCTACCACTTTATCTTGCTTCTTTGTGTGGACTGTGATGGTCTGTTGTCTTCGAGACACTGTAGCGTTGTTGTATTTAGATCTCTGTTAACTGTTTGTGAAGAGCAGCCAAGGGTGAGTCAGGCTGTTCTTGGTGGTTGTTAATTGTTGGCCTGTTGGCGGAGAACGAAGTGGTGGTTCTCACTCAGTAAGTGAAGCTGCAGGAATGTGGGTGCAGTTGTGTCACATGGGCACTGTTGCTGTGTTCCACTCAGTTAGACAAAAATAACAATTGAATAACCATCAAAAAAGTAAAAGCACATGGACACAAAATATACCATGTAACCACACAGAAACAGTAAACAAAAAAGACAAAAGGGAAAAAGAAGAAAACTACCACCACCACCACCACCAAAAGCCTACAATACCTGGGAGTAGGGCAATAAGAGAAAAAAGGTAGAGTAGGAGAATAATGAAGAAAAAAATAGGAAAAATGCAAAAAGAGAAACAAAGGTTAATCATGAGAAAGAAAAAAAAAAAAAATGCAACCAGGAACAGGGAAAAGAAAAAAAACTGAAAACTGGAACCTGGGAGGGGAAGAATAAAGAATAATAGTAAAAAGAACAAAAGCAGTAATAATAATAGTTTTACAACAGACAAAAACAACCAAACTAAAAAACAGAAAAAAGAAGAAAAAGGGAGGTGCAGGGCCCCCAGGCTACGACAGAGCACACAGACTGGGATGGAATTCCTGCCGGCCCAGAAAGTAGGTGGGAGTGAAGGATGGCCACACCTTCATTCATCAAGAGGGTGTGGGGTATAAGATTAACAAGGGAAATGTCACCCCTTTGAAGTCATCTGGGTCCAGAATGTCCTTGGGGTTCCCGGCAAGTGGAGCCTGTTCTTAAGTCCCTGCAATCTGGGAGAATGCTGTTGCTTAAAATATCCAAAATGGTCAAGCTGCTTGTAAACATTCAAAATAGCTGTGCCTTCTGGACAGACAATTCACAGCTCAGCCCGCCTTCCTCTTCGCTGCTTCCCCTTTTATTCCCCAGCCACCAGAGCAGTCCTTCATGCAGTCTCTGGGTAGCAGGGCTCATATTTAGGTTAATTCTTAGGTCCTATCATCATTCGGCAATATCCCAGCTGTCTGTGCCATCAGGATCACTGCCAGACCACAGCTCTGTATGTCTCCTTTTTTGGTGTTTTCATGCAAATTCTTCTGCTAGTTAGAGTTTAGTCCACTTCTATATCCTTCCCTTCAAGGCTCAGGGGTCTAGAATTATTTCTGTGTCTGTGTTAATTGATTCCCCTTTTCTTTGTTGAAGGTCTGTGCAGTCTTTCTGCCTATTCCGCCATCATGTAATCCTAGAAGTGAAGCCTGGTTCTGCTTTTCCTCATTGAGCTGGTCTGACTGCCTGGTTTCCAGAAGACAAATTACACTGCATCTTCCAGGGGCCTCTTCCATTTACAGTGCTCAACAGAGCTGCCCAAAAGAACGCTCTTTGATGATGGAAATACATGTGCACCCATATAGTGGCCAGATACGGCTATTGAACTTTAAATGTGGGTAGAGTGACTGAGGAATCAAATCTCTTATTTTATTTCATCTTAATTATTTAAAATTTAAATGGCCTCACATGCTGGTCACTTCTGTGTTGGACAGTACAAATTCTTACACATTCATTGGCATGGATTCTTATGAAAAAAACTCAGGCATCATTTAAAAGAAACCCAAATGTATGTCGGTGGGTTTATACAACTTGCCTTTTTATATATCATGTTGTGTAACTCTTATTCTATTGACCCTTTTCCTTCCTCCCCATTCCACGAAAAAGAAAACTGCCTAGGCCTAACACCTTGGCCCTCAAATGAGAGAGATCAGATGGAGATCACAAAACTAAAAACACATGGATGGCTTTTTAGGAAATGACTCCTCTCCCCTTCCACACACATATTTCAACTACAGCCAGAGGAATAAGAAAGGACAGTAGGACAAGTCTGCTTCTGCTTTAAGGGACAGACTCCATCTGTGCCATTGTCACTATCTGTGTGAATAAATTGCACCCCTAAACTGTTGACAGGATATAGATGCTTATAATGTTAGAAGTTGTCCTCAGGCAGCTAGCTGGAGTCAAAGGCTGCCATGCAAAGTACAAAAGATTAGGACTTTTTACTTATGGGCTGACACTCACTGATGAGGATGTCTAGTTATAAGATAAGAAATGTCAAGTTTCACTTCTACCAACATGTTTCCCTTCCGTAGGAAAATACTAGGGCATTTAGTATCTTCAGAACATCATTCCCTTGACCACTTTCTATCACTGCTCTCCTGAATGCAGGAAAAATCCAAAGCACTGAACGTGCCTTTGAAGGAGGAAGGGGTCTGGTGTTAATTCTGCCCTGCATACAGTGGAGTGAAACCAAACGGCTGGCTCACATGGAGCGGCCCTGGAGTGAAGGCAGAAGAAACAGGACTGGCAGCTTCGCTTGGCATCTGGAACAGCTATTTGATAGGCTCAGAGGGCGCGGGGGCTGACCTCAAGAGTTCTGACATCTAGGGCTTAATTTGCGATCATTTCTTAAAGTATTTTTCTTTAAAAAATCATCTCTGTTGGTTTCCTCTCAAGTTTCTGTAAAGGAGCTGAAGGCGTCCAGTATGGAGATATTTTGAAATGCCCACTGGTGCACTTAAAAAGGGAAGAAATACAGATTGGGAACAGAAGCACTCAGTGACCTGAGAAGCCGTCCACTCAGGCCTGACAGGAAGGTGTGCAATCTTGCCTGGACTTCTGCCTGAAAGGATATTGTCTGGCTCCATCACCTACTACAGTATGATCTGTGAAAGTCACACACAGTGTCTTCCAGGGTCTCTACCCCTACTTCTGCAAAGTGTTAGGAATAATCTGCTACTGCTTTTCTCTGTGAACCTTTCGATAATTTTAAAAAAAAACCCATAGTTTTGTCTTTAAAAGCTCACTCTGGAGCCAGCCTGCCTGAGTTCAACTTTTAGTTCCATCACTCACTAGCAGTGTGACTTTCAGCAACGTACTCAACCTCTCTGAGACTCAATTTCCTCATCTGTAAAATAGCCATAATAACACAATAATAGTAACACATAATAACACAATCATAAGATTGGTGTAAAATTGTTAATTGGTTAAAATATGGCTGACTATTTAGAGCAGCCCATGGCACAAAGTAAAGATTATATAAATGTCAGCTATTGTCAATTATTAATCACCTCCTCCTCTATGCTTCCAGACAGCACTGTGAACTTAGCACACTGCTTTAGACAAAGACACCAGTAAGCTGGAAAGAGCAAGTCTTTAGAGTCAAATCTGACTCAAATCTCAGCTTTGGCACTTACTGGCTAAGATAGGAACCTCAGACTGAAACCCACATCATATAGCCTATTATAACTTTCAGGAGCTCTGGTAGTATAGTGTCTAAGGCACTTGACTGCTAACCAGAAGGCTGGCAGTTCAAACCCACCAGCCACTCCTGAGAAGAAACGTTGGGCAATCTACTTCTGAGGTAATACCACCTCGGAAACCCAAGGAAGGGTTGCTATCAGTCAAGTCCGACTCCACAGCACATAACAACAACAACAACAACAACAACATTATAACTTTCAGTTCCCTCCGTAATGAAATGGAGATAATACTTACTCTTACCTTGTTTGGCTGGGAAAATTATAAAAGAACCTGTGTGAAAGAACCTAGCTAGTGCTCTAGCAGTGAGTATGTTAACGAGCCTTACAAGATGAATG
The DNA here is from genome assembly GCF_000298275.1 of Orycteropus afer afer. Lineage (NCBI taxonomy): Eukaryota > Metazoa > Chordata > Mammalia > Tubulidentata > Orycteropodidae > Orycteropus > Orycteropus afer. The sequence goes on along the minus strand of NW_006922373.1, from coordinate 165,250 downwards.
AGACTATCTCCATGATGGGAGCTGGAACACAGAGGAGTGGTGGGGTTTTGTCAGCGTGGGTGGAAGGGGGCTTTACCTTTCTGTCCTGGAATTCTCTTGCTCGCTTTGGACCTTGGTGGTTTCTTCCATTGACAACATCTCCTCTGACTTCAAAATCACACTGAAAAAAACCAAGTGCCAAATTAGAGGGATCAGAGAGATAGAAGCTCTCTTCAATAAGACTCATGTAGACATGTCATATTTAAGGAGTTCAGTGTCACTAGGCAGAATTTTGACAAAAAGAAAAAAAAGTAATTCTTTATGGTAGATTAGATGAAATGACCAGCATCTCTGCTGCTAAAATCAACTCACCAAAGCAAATCTTTGTGGGTTAACAACTGGCTTCCCACCTCACAGGGACTTAATGTATCTTAGTTTTAAACATCTAACTCCTTTCAAGGGAGCTCTGGTAGCATAGTGCCTAAGGCATTTGACTGCTAACCAGGAGGCTGGCGGTTCAAACCCACTAGCCACTCCTCAGAAGGAAAGTTGGGCAATCTACTTCTGTAGAGATATTGCCTTGGAAACCCAAGGAGGGCTCACTATGAGTCGGATGGCAGCGTGTTTGGTTTTTGAACTCCTTTCAAAACATTCGCTTAGCATTTAGATTAAATTGCTAATACAGTGCTGTTATGAGGATAACTGGAGAATTTCTTATCTCCTAAATCAATTGTGTATTACAGTCAAAGAAGGCAGGCTTCTTAGATTTCAGTTGAGAGATTTTACATAGTAAATGAAACCAAAATGACAAGATATACATTTAATACACTGAAAAAAGTTATAGGTTTTTCACAGTTACTAATTATGGGCAAAGGCAAGAGAATAAAGAATAATGGGATTGAGGAGGTTAAGAGTTTTGGGGAGAAATCTGGGAAGAATGCTTAGGAACACTTCATAATGAAACTCAAGAATGTAGGAGAGACCCCATCTGCTGTGAAGAGCATCATAAAGGAAAATAAAGGCATTAGCACAACTGCAGGATGCTGTTAGGCAAAAGGGCACTTAGCATTTCCTGGTGTCTTGAATGAGACTTGTGAAAAATTCATCTCTATGTGAACATGACTCCCAAATTTGTAGTCCTGATCGCATTGTCAAGCTTCATACAATGTGTCCAACTGCCCACTTAACCTCTCTACCTGGATGTCTAGTATATATCTCAAAATTAACACGTCTAAAAGAGTTCTGGATTCCATTCTCACCCTACTCCCATCCCAACATGCTCCACGTGCCTCTCCAATGTCTTCCTTACGTAATTAAAAATGACTAATATCCAACCTGATGTTTAGGGCAAAATTCTAAAAGTCACCCTTAATTCTCTCTTTAACCTTATCCTCCAAATATAATCCATTAGCAAGTCCTATCTCCAAACCCATCCCCAAACCTCTTCTACCATCTTCATGCCTCCAATTACCCTTAGAATAAAATAAAAATTCCTTAGCACAGCTTACCAGGCCCACCTGACCTGGCCCTGGCCTTTGACCTTCTACCCCTTGTCTGACCTCTACCTTGTACGTATCACCAGTTATACTACTCTCCAGCTACACTGGCCTCTTTCTTCTTTTTTTAAATCAAGTTCACTCCTATCTCAAGACCTTTACGCTTGCTGGCCCTCTGCCTGTAACACTTGTTTCCTATAGTTTTCAAGGCTGATTCTTCATCATCATTTAAGTCTCAGCTCAACCTCTTCAGAAAGGTTCTCTATAGCCTCGTTAACAAACTAGCCAACTCCTGACCCCAAGCAACTGCTAGCCTGTTGTTTTATATATTTCTCCATAGCATTTATTTGGCATCTTTTTTTTTTAAACATTTTTTTATGGTTTGAGTGAATATTGGGATCTTAAATTCAATTTCATTGTGTATCTCCCCTCAGTAGAACATGAATCCCCACCAGAGCAGGAACCTGGTCAGTCTTGTTGAGTGCCTGGCATATAGTAGGTCCCGAATAAATAGTCACTGATAGATAAAACCAGTAGAAATGTCATTTAATTAATTATGAGCATACCAAACCATATATAATAGTTTTAAACTGCTTTCACTAATTTTATTTTGCCTGATCTGTTGTCACCAGCAGCTCCTAGATGGCTCTGTTCTAAAATTATTCCTCCTCCTACACTCTATCTTATTTACCTCTCACGTTCTCAGTATCATAAAGTGTAACATCTCTTTGAAGGAACCTGATTTCTAAACAGATACATTTACATGTTAATATGAAGGATTTTTCAACAACAGTGAACAGCCAGTTTTCAACAAAGATGTATGTATGTAAAATTCAAGTGGGCCTGTTTCTGGTCCCAAGGAATTATTCTTTCTGCTTTATACTTTTCCTCCCCCTGAGTGACTGTTTCTTTAGAACACTAGAATATAAAAGAGTGAGCACAGAATTTCCTGGTTTGCTCTGTATAACTCTTAATGATCCCCATTATCAAGGAAGATTTGTAGAAAGTGATGTGTTAATGGAAGGAAGTGTCATCAATTTTCCTTGACTATCTGACTCAACAGAACCAAGTCTCTCTGACTAGTTTGTAACATCAAGGACCTACCTCATCCAGCATCTTTCTTTCCTTAATAGACTGGGTCACCCCTAAAGAAAACACAGAAAGATCAGGTCACATGGAGATGGATGGTTCAGAGATTCACATTAAGAGCATCAGAAGAATACCGAGTATAGGTCCTTTCCCTACAGAGCCACAGTTCCTTAACAAAGCCTGTGGCAGAGATTTCTTTCTGGAGACACAGTTGATACTTAATTTCAACGTTATAAAAGTGCCTGCTGCACATGGATTTCTGCCCACTATTATATAAATCCTTAGTTTATATGCTAACATTGGTAGGAGCAGATTAAGTCCTATTAGTTTTGAAAAGAAATCCTTTTTCCCAACATCATCAGCTTATCTTAACAAAGAGATATGCATTAAAGATAAAGCCAGTTTAGTGTTACCATTAAAGACCTTTTGGTAATTCAGACTCAGCAGCAGCAAAAACCTTAGGTGTTAAAATGTTAGGTGTAAAAATGCAATTCTGAAGTGTTAGAGGGAGGAGGGGAGAAATTATATTGTACTTACAGAAATAGCTAACTACCCATTTCCCTCCTGCAATTCCCAGAAAATATTTCAGCGTCCGTTCACATACAAACTCAGTGTCTGCAGAATGAAAAACATATGAAGGATTAGTAGTTGAACACAAAATCAGGAAATGCTGCTGTAAGAAAGCCCCAGCTCCTTATGCTACTCAAGGTCAATCTTCATTGATGACTCCAACATTCCTGGATGTGACAGAATCAGAGGCTGGAAGCATCCCTAGTTATAAACAGCAGGTGTGGTTCTTTGCAAGCTTGGAAAAGGGTGATAGGAAGACCAGAGGAAATGGCTGCCCATTGTAGATGCCGAGGCTGCTAAAGATCTCTGTTGTCATGTTCAAAGCATTACCCATGTCAGTAGAGCTGATATGAGAAGTGTTGACAGATCTTTTTTACTGGACAGTAAAATGTGAAAGAAGAAAAAGGACCACTGGAATCCTACATCTGAAAGGTTAACATAAGTAACAAATTTTCACTCCCAGAATTTTCCACCTGGGGAATCCTAACTCCCTAATGTTCCCCTGAGAGGACAGGAAAATGGAGTCTTTTCATAGCTTTTCTCTTTTCTATAGAAGGATTTCAAAAAGCAGTAGCTGAAGAATCACTTGCTTATTTCCTAGTGTTTCAGAGGCCCCTTTGAAGAACTAAGTAAACTGGAGAAAGAACACTTAGTTTTAAACAGAAGAAATGTATTTAACTAAATCCTGAACACAGCAGGCCATCTGCCAGTAGTAACAGTGACCATTCTCCATCACAGAAGTCTTTACATTTTAATTTTTAAAGGTTTTTGTTTGCTGCAAAAGTTGATTTAATAATATGCTTTAAATTCAGAAATTTCAGCTCATTCTTATTTCAAATAAGAAAATGTTATATGGTCTTTTGCGTTTAAAGACTGAACTACTTAAATTTAATTTGCATTTAAGTTTTCTTTCTCTTTTATCAGCTTTCATCCAAACCTATAGTTTAAGATATGTTAAACTTCAATGACATTCGTCTCTAAAATTGCACTTAGTTGGTAGTACCTTGTTCTGGTACCTGCTTCCAGTGAGCACTGCCCTCTGACCTTGTGGTACAATTTTCATACAGCAGAAACCCTCTGACCTTGTGGTACAATTTTCATACAGCAGAAACCTAAGGCAATGTATCTCTGCCAAAGAGTTTGGAGCCTCAGATCAAATACCTGAGGCCATGTGAATATCCTAGAGAGGACCACTGTATTTGCAGAGAATTAATTTTGTTAGAAAGGCTTTAAGAGTTGGAACCACAATCTGCATACTCCTTTATACACTCCCCCCACTGCTCAGCACTGGTCTTTGATCTGCTTTCTGGAGCCATGTGAATCTAACACCTCTTCCAGATAAGAATTCTTCAGATATTTGAAGATAGTTGTTTTGTTCCCTTAAGTCATCTCATTCCTCAATTTTTCAAATGACATTTTGATTTCTTTTCTCTATTCTCATCATCTACCTCTGAATGAACACTCTCCAGTTTGTCAGGGACTGTGTTAAAAAGAAAGCATGGTGCTCAGAACAGGGAGCTGTTGCAGGCAGAGTTACTCCACAGAGAATACAGCTGGACAGGGTCTTCACTTCACTTACTCTAGAATTAGGCTTGTACTGATGAGGCCCAATTTCAGATGAGCTCTCTTGTTGTTGTTAGATGCCATCAGATCGGTTCTGACTCATACCGATCCTACGTACAACAGAATGAAACACTGCTTGGTCCCGTGCCATCCTCACAATTGCTGCTATGTTTAAGTCCATTGTAGCCACTATGTCAATCTATCTTGTCGAGGGTCTTCTTTTTCACTTACCTACTTTACCAAGCATGATATCCTTCTCCAAGACATAATGCTTGGTAAAGTATAACAAGCTTTATAAAGTATAACATACCCAAAGCACATGAGACCAAGTATTACTATCCTTGCTTCTAAGGAGTATTCTGGCTGTACTTCTTCCAAGACAGATTTGTTTGTTCTTCTGGCAGTCTATGGTATATCCAATATTTTTTGCCAACATTATAATTCAAAGGCATTCATTCTTCTCAAGACTTTCTTATTCATTCTTCAGGTTTTGCATGCATATGACGCAACTGAAAATACCATGGCTGGGGTCAGACACACCTTAGTCCTCAAAGTGGTATCTTTACTTTTTCATACTTTAAAGAGGTCTTGTGCAGCAGATTTGCCCAATGTAATACACGGTTTAATTTCTTAACTGATAACACCATGGGCATTGATTGTGGATCCAAGTAAAAGGAAATCCTTAATAACTTCATTTTTTTTTTTTCTGTTTATCATGATGTTGCTTACTTGCTCAGTTGTGAGGATTTTTGTTTTATGTTGAGGTTTGATCTTTGAGCTTCATCAGTAAGTACTTCAAGTCTTTCACTTTCAGCAAGTAAGGTTGTATCATCTGCATATTTTAAGTTGTTAATGAATCTTCTTCCAATCTTGATACCATATTCTTCTTCATAAAGTCCAACTTCTTGGATTATTTGCCAGCATACAGATTGAGTAATTATGGTGAAAGAATACAACTCTGATGCTCACCTTTGCTGACTTTAAACCACACAGTATCCTCTTCTTGTGTTCAAAAGACTGCCTCTTGGTCCTTGTACGAGTTCCACATAAGCACAATTAAGTGTTCCGGAATTCCCATTTTTTGATTGTCATCCATAACTTGTCAGCATCCGCACAGTTGAATACATTTGCATAATCAATAAAACACAGGTAAACATCTTTCTGGTATTCTTTGCTTTCAGCCATGATCCATCTGATATTAGTAATGATATTCGTTACACGTTCTCTTCTGAATCTGGCTTAAAAGTCTGGCAGTTCCCTATTGATATACTGCTGCACTGTTTTTGAATTATCTTCAGCAAAATTTTACTTGCATGTGATATTAATGATATTGTTTGATAACTTCCACTTTCTGTTGGATCACTTTCTTTGGAATGGGCACAAATATGGCTCAAGAAGCCAAAGTGAAATGTGCAAAGACCTGGAGCTAGAAAACCAAAAGGAAAGAACCCACTCAGCATTTCTCAAGCCGAAACAAGAAGAAAAAATTCAAGCCTTGAGCTGCATTATTAAAGGGTTCTATGGACAAAATATTAACAGATACAGGAAGCAGCAAAAGAAGATGGAAGGAATACACAGTGACTGTATAAAAAGAATTGGTTATCTTCAAACATGTCAGGAGGTAGCATATGATCAAGAACTGATGGTACTGAAGAAAGAAGTCCAAGCTGCACTGAAGATATCTGCCAAAAACAAGGTTCCAGGAACTGACGGAACACCAATTAAGATATTCAATGAATGGATGCAATGCTGGACATGCTCACTCATCTATGATAAGAAATTTGGAAGACAGCTACCTGGCCATGGCCAACTGACAGGAAGAGATCCACATTTGTGCTGATTCCAAAGAAAGAGCTTTTTAGCAGCCCTGGATTGTTTATTCAGATTTAATATACAGTCAACTAAATCCCCCAAAGGTCTTCTTTATCCCATAAGTCATAATTAAGATTTAAAAAGGGGAAAGTGTAGGACAACTGAAGTGGCCTCTCTTTTTCTTCCTTTTCTATATACTAGGCTATCTATGGTACTTCTGTTATAGTGGCACTAGATAACTAACACACTTATCAAATATTCCCATTTCTTCGTAACGTTTTAACATACCTATTTTAACATATTTTGTTAAGGTTTTTGGCATACCTGTTTTCATGATAACATGAGTAGTCTCCTCAGTAATTTGATTAGTTAAAGTGCACTGGTGTTTTCTGGCAAACTTGTGCACAAGCATCTGAAATCAAATATATATTGCATTGTAGTAAGTTATTTCAAGTATGTGGTTTAGAGGTTTAGTTATCCTAGCTTTGAGTCTCCATTTTTCTTAGAAAAGGCACATCATTTTTATTCTAACATGGCTTAAGTCTCAAAATAGATAGTAATTCAATAAAAATCTTGTATAAATCAGAGGAAGAAATACTGAAGTAGTTTATGCTAGCAGACGTGGAATTATAACCAAGATGCAAAATAATATTAATTTTGCCTTTCACAGAAGATATCATTTTATTCACTATGACAGTTTCTTTGCAGAGTGACACTCCACTATACTATAATTCAGATTTATCAGCCTACACTTTATAAGCTGAGAAGGAACCAGTCCATATAGAAAGTTATGTTACAGATATATGTACCTTAAAAACAAGATCTAACCCTCTGACAGTTACAAAACATTCCAGTCAAGATGTTTCTAAAGGTCACTGCAAAAACTATCAATTCCATCTTAAGGAGAAGGATTGGAAGAGGCTCATATTCTTCTCAAAAGGAATCTGGTGCCTTCTAGCCATTCTCTATGAACCAAATAAAAATCAATAGGCAGTAAAAGAAATTAACCAGATCCATTATGGGTGCAGTTGACATAATTGGTAGCTATTGTTTGGTAAATAATTTTGTTTACCAAGGGCCATCATTTACCAGCCATCGGCCACCCACGCCAATATTTATGTGCTGCATAATATTGCAACGGAGGTCAGGCCATCTTTCTTTCATGCTGCTTCACTCCACACTGCCACAGGGCACTGAGTAAGGCAGGCTAGAGAAGCTAATGACATCCTCCCCCTTTTACCACTGCCCTCTGCCAGGATCATTAGCAATTCTGAACTGATTAATTGCTGAAATCCCAGCCTTGAAACAGTGTTCAGTTAGAAGAGCAACTGCTGAAAAGATCATCTGAATATAGGCTTCAGAATTAATCATGTGTAATACAGTCAGCAGCTTTCATCATAAATTTACCACACTTCAGCAAGTCTGAATAGAGCTCAAAAGTTTTTCTCTTTGCTTGTTTAAAAACAATATGCACCCAAGCCACTTATAGTCTAATCTGTGGCTCAGAGTTGCCCATAGCTAGAAAGATTAGACAATTTCACCCATCTCTGAAAAGCTAACTCTCAAAATAAAGGAATAGGAATGCTAATTTTCAATGAATAAATGGGCATTCTAGATGTGTAGGCGAGTGATCAAGAACAGTACCAACAGACACAGGTCTGAATTTTCAGAGCACATACTGTTCTGCCATGTAGTTGGGAGATGAGAATTTTAGCAGCCACCATCTTGTACTTACCCATTGTAACAACCAGGGCAAACTCATTTGCTTTGCCCTATTAGTAGTGGGACATATCTGGCCACATAGAGAATGGTATGCTGAGTCACTAACTATGGAGAAGTTAAGATGAGAAATGGTTCCTATCCTCAGAAGGATGCATTAAAGAAGATCGTTCAGAATGACTAAGTGTTGTTTCTCAGCATACAATAAGGCACCTACTATAGAAATCCATTTGATACTCTGGTGTGTTATCTTACCTTGGTTTTAAAGAGATATTAATTTAATTATTTTATTATGAAGTGATGTCAATGCTTATTAAATGTTCCAGGATGTCTGATTAAAGTTTCAGTATTCTTAATATTTCAATGGGTATTTTTCCACAATGTGAAACAATTCCCATTTCTGTCATGAGGAGCCCAAGGAGATGCCAAAATCCTAATAGCAAGGGCTGTTATAGGGAAGAAATGATAGGGCAGGCTATTGAACAACTATGTTATAAGCCAGGAATGAAGACAAATAAACACTGGAGAAACGCCACTGTTTGGCAGTAGGCTGGAACCAGCCAGGATTTAGTTAATCAGATGTGAACCAAGGTGGGCAAAGGATGCTTTCTGAAGTAGTGTTATACGTACTTGCTTTTTTAGATACAAAGAATTCAAATTCAAAAGTTCTATATCATACTTAAAATTGTAACTTCCCTCTAATATCTAATAATTATTTTCTCAAATAAATAACATACAAAATAATCCATATTATAGCTTTATCTAGGTCCAAATTTTCAGAACTTAGTAATGGAATTCAATTACATGGAATTGTGCCTGTTTCCTAGATATCTTCCTACAGGTTCTTCATCACCAGTACCTATTTAAAATGACCTACAGTGTGTGATAAAATCTCAGTCATTAGGGAGCTACATATAGATACACTCACAAATTCTTTTGGAGTCAAGCCTGATGCCACCATGGATATTCTTCTGTTGACCCCTTCAGTTGAAGATATTACTCCTGGCTTCTCCCTGCTCACACTTTCTTCACTCACGTTGTTCCTAGCAGTATTAGTAGTATGAGCATCAGCTGAACTGTTGGCAGATTCTGCATCTTGAAAGTGGGGTAAATTCAATGCACAGGAGGAAGGTGGCATACTGCAATCAAGAACTGGATGTGGGGCTTTGTCTTCAGAGGGATCAGATTCAGGGTCATCAGAGAAGAGGCTGACTCCAGATTCTAGGCAAGGGGTTCCCTCTGAAAGGAATGGGGAAGAAGGTTATCTACATGACAATCAATTTCATTACAAACTTACAGTCTTTCCTGAAAATTAAAAACACAGATTAATAAGATTAAGAGAAAAATGGCTATACTAATACACTGCTTCTGGAAGTATAAAGGGGCTTAACCTTACTAAAGGACAACTTGGCATTATATACCACAAGCCTTAATATGTATATACAGTATCAGTCAATAATTTCAGTTTTGGAAATGTTACCTAAAAAAAAATTAAAAGATATACGCAAAGGTTTAGTTATAGAAGTATTCATTACAATGCTATTTATAGTAGGAAAACTTTAGAAACAACCTAAACATCAACTAATACAGATTAAACGAACTATGGAACGCCTACTCCAACAGAACCCTCTTCCCTCATTAGAGTTTGAACATAAACACTGATTCACAAGGAAATGGAAAAATGTCCATAGTATATTAAAGAAAATAGCTATAAAATATCATTTATCATGAGTCTATATTTTAAAAATAAAATTTTAAATAAAATAACTGAAGAAAAAAGCAATACTTTATCACTAAGTGATAGGAATATAGGTAAGTAAATATTCCCCTTTTTTATTATCTATATTTTCTAATTTTTGGCAATGAACATACAGTACTTTTGTAAAAAAAAGGGAAAAGTTGAGAAAATGAGATCCTCTATTTTTGTTTCTTCATCTATGATGATGATTACCCTTTTCACTTTATAAATCATCTGACATCAGTACTAAATTAAAAACAGCGGAGAGCATCCCTGACACATTTCAGAAAATGTCACTCCATCAGGAAGTAAGCATAGCTAAGTAGAATGGATGAAGTTACTAAAATGACCCTTGTGAACATGGCCAAATACCACAGTTAGATGCCAAATAGCACCTTTTATGATAATGTGTTTTTGAGGATTAATTTAAAACTTTCTTTATTGATTAAAATTTTGATTTACAAGCCATAAAACACAATATTCATTAAAACTGATTTATAAGGCATACAATATACAGTCATTTGTGTTCATTAATTCATAAAAGAACTTACATTGGGATTTGACTCATTTTTCAATACAGGACAGGCCTAAAACTGAGTTCTAGGGCACTTTTACTCCTGTCAATTGAAGTAAAATATTTAGAGTACATCAAGACTTTCCCATCCTCAAAACTTTTAGATGCGTTAAACCAATAAGAACAATTAACAACTGTGATCATTTTCAAGTAAACTTGGATTAGCACTCAAGTTATTTCTGAAAAATGGGCTTAAGTATCACTGATGTATCCATGATTGACTTGTACATCTGAGCGTGAATTAACCAGAATATCTTTACATAAGAGTAAAATAGAAGTGTTTTCTCCATCAGAGCAGATGAAACATTACCTAGATCTTGCCTTGGCAAATAAGCCTGCTCCATTAAATTATGGACCTCAGACTTTTCCAGTTGGTGCTCCTCCACATCCACCATGAACTCCTCCTGAGACAGGCAGTTTCCATTCTGAAGATTCCCTGAGTGGCTGTGCATATCCTGCCTATTATCTAACAACTGGAATTTAGAAGGAGAAGACCTAGAAAGATGAAGTGAGAAAACCATAACAGCTTATGAAAGGACTAGCTGGACAGCTAAAGTATGGTCTGAGGCAGTGGTCTCCTGGATGTTGAAAAGCATGTCAGTAAATTTCACCAAATTATCTACTGTCATTCACTCACATTCTATACACTATTCCACTTGAGTCCAAGTGGATGTTCTAAACACAGATCTCTCATGAAAATAGAAACCTGATTAATTCTAACATCTCTACACTCATTATTTCTACCCAATTTTAGCAGAATTCATAGAATCATCCCATCTTCTGCCTTTTAAACATCCCAAATCATTCCAAAAACAAAGCCGCTATAAAACATTAAGTTAAAGAGCAGACACAGCTAGTAAATAATTCCTCTATTCTTTCAGGTGTTTAGGACTTTATAGAATAACATATTCATCAGTAGGTTTAAAGGATCTCAGAGATTAATTTATTCATTCAAATAATGATTGGGTGCTTACTGTGAGTCAAGCACTGAGCACAGCCTGGTGGACTGGGTAAGACCTGATGCTGCTCTCAAATAGTCTACTAGAGGGAGGATGTTTAATCAGTGTAGATTTTGTGACAGAAATCTCTATTGTGTACCTTCTGTGTCGGGGATGGGACCACTGAGTCTGAATAGTCAGTAGGTGGTTAGCTCAATTGGTTAAAGTATGGTAATGAAGCTATTACCTCTAAATGTGGGTTTAGTGCCTGTGGTGGCAAGATTTTTTCATTTTCTGTGACAATTATAATGCCAGTACACCAGCCTAAAAAACATATCCTAGGTCTAGTCCAAGGGGCTTGGAAAAGGTGGTGTGATTACATTATTACCAGACTACACACACACACACATACACACACACACGACCCTAATAGCTCTGTGTCTCTTTCTGAAATATCAAAGAAGAATAATAGTCTAGAGTTAGTCCTTTTACCTTCACAGCATTGGAAAGATCAAATGAGGAAGCAGATAAAGTACTTTTAGAAACATAAAGTGCTATGGAATCTAGTATTAATAGCGACTTGACTAGCCATTCCTGAAAGATATTCTGAATATTTCCTGGGATAAATAATCAACTGCTAAACTTTTTCTAGAAAGGCAAAGACTTCAATTAAGGGAAGGGTTGCCTTGGAGATAAGCTCCAGGCTTGTTCAGATTTTAGTCCTATAATATTTTATTCTTATATCCCAGGGGGATAGATCTTTCTGTGTATGTCTCATGTTGTAACTTATAGTTTGGTTCCGAAAAAAACCAAAAAAGCCTACATACAAAGAAAGAAAAGAAGTGCCCTAAAACAATGAGAGGTTAGTATCTGTGTACAAAAAAACTAGAGAAAATTTGCTGAAAAAAGTTAACAGTAAGAGTCCAATATAAGTAAAGGCATTCATTAGATACTACAGCTTGACATTTCTTACCTTGCCATTCCTGGTTCTTTATTTTTACTGGTGTAACTATCTGGAGATACTTGGAACTTGTCAGCAGAAAGGCTTTCTGGATTCCCACTTACAGGATGCTCGTTACTTTTCTCTGAAGTTAGTATGGATCCTTTAAATGGAATGAGAAAACAAAGAGATCTACTTTATTGCTTTGTGTGGATGATGATAATTCAGGAGAAGACATCAATTTTTTCAAAAGCCGCAATCTGTGACAATCAAATTGGTTTTTAAACAAGTATATCAGACAGAATTTTATAAACACAAGTGATGCAACAGACAGATGCTAGCACCAAATGGAACTAAATTATTAAAAAATAATAATGATAATAAAAGGAACACTTTAAGACTGGGTGTATAAAGACACCCAGCTGAGACAAGGTTGAACAAATCACATATTTATATTTTTTGGTGCTCAGTGATAAGAAAACAAGAATAGGGAACAAACTTTTTATCTCTGCAGTAAGCTAAATTATGCCCAAACCTCCCTAGATAATGGACAGAAACATTCTGAAAAGCACAAAGCAAATTCCCTTTTCTATTCCTGCTGCCTCCACATCAAAGACATAGGCTGGGGGTTTGAGCTTTTACATGTGTGGGAAAACAGGAGGGGGGAGTTAGGTGAGAAAGAAAAAAATGGTGACATTTTGCTTCACATTATCAGTTACTAAAAAAAAAACCTCAAAAAATAAGGTGCTAACTGTAAGGAACCTTGAAGTAATACACAGAACTAATGATGAAATGGTAAAAGAAGGAAAAAAACCACCAAACAGATCTAAGGCAAAGTTCAACTACATCCTTTTTATCAATTAATTCCTCCAAATGTGTTATTCCACCAGTGCCTTCTAGGAAGTAGCTTAAAGGCAGAAATCTTTTAAGAGCAGAAACAAATACTTAAAAACTACAAATGTCTTCTATCCATTAAAAAGCTATTGCTAACTATCTTAATTACCTTGTGCTGCTGTGACAGGAACACCACAAGTGGGTGGCTTAAACAAACAGAAATTTATCTTCTCACAGTTTAGGAAGTTAGAAGTCCAAATTCAGGGTACCAGATCTATGGGAAGGCTTCTTCTCTGTTGGCTCTAGAGGAAGATCTTTGTCTCCTCTGAGCTTCTACTCCTGGGCAATCTTCAGGTGGTTTGGTGTCTCTCTTCTCTCATCTCTGCTTCCTAGATGGCTTGTTTAATCTCTTTTATATCTCAGAATATACCCTATACTAATCCTGCCTCATTAACATAATAAACCCATGGCCAGCTGGCTGGGGAGTTGATTCTGACTCATAGTGACCCTACAGGGCAGAGTAGAACTGCTCCATAGGGCTTCCAAGGCTGGAAATCTTTACCGAAGCAGACTGCCACATTTTTCTTCTACAGATTGGCTGGTGGGTTTGAACCACTGACCTTTGGGTTAGCAGCCAAGTGGTTTAACCACTGTGCCACCAGGGCTCCATATAATAAGGACAAATCAAAAAACCAAAATCCACTGCCATGGACTTCATTCCTACTCACAGCGACCCCCGTTGGGTTTCCAAGGCAGTAAATCTTTACAGAAGTAGATTGCCTCATCTTCCTTCTTCAGAGCAGCTGGTGAGTTTGAACCACCAACCTTTTGATTAGCCGTCAAGTAAGTGCCTTGGGCACTGTGTCACCACAGCTCCTTGTAACAAAGACAATCATTCCCAAATGGGATTATAACCACAGGCATAGGGGTTAAGATTTATAATACATATTTTTTGGGGGCACAATTCAATCCATAACTCAACCGTAATCCATTTTGAGCTTCTATTAGAAAAGCAAAAATCCATACATTGAGGCAGAAAAATGTAAACAAAGGGCTGTATTAATTAAACTGTTTTTTAAAGCCACTGGGTAGCTTGGGAGGAAATAATCATTGATTTCCTGAGTTAATCCTCAAATGCATTATTTATAGTTTCCTTAAAGCTTGTCTTTTCAGGTCCTGTGAGATTCTAGGAACACAAGAGGAACTTTGCCTGGAGCTACCAGCTGCTAAAAGCAACAGGGTCTAATCATGACCCAGCAGGTTTTTCTTTCAGCTGAGTGTATGTAAAGCTTTTAAATATAGGTTATCATTTTCCCAAAAATATAATTGATGAAGGGTAATGTGTAGCCTCCCAAAGAACCACACCAAACAGAATTAACCATTGAAAAGGGTATTTTTTACAAAAGTGAGATGGGGGGAGAGGGCCTCAGACACAAACACAACTATTAAAAAGTCATTCACCTGAACAATGAGCATATGAAATCCTCTTTTCATTACAATGGGCCTCAAGCTACAAAATGAAAAAACTAACCAGTCAAGAGTCAGTAAGTGAATAGCACCTAAAACACACAGAACAAAACTTTCCTCTTCTTTTTCCTTATCCTTATTTCATTCCCTTAACAGAACAGTACTTTGGTCCCCCTTCATCCTTTCCCTCACTTAGGGACCTTCATGTTATATGCTTCCTGGGTAAAGAATCTCGGCCAAAGCAAACATTTAATACATTTAAACTGCCCACTATGCGCTAGGGGACACCTGGTGGCACACTGGTTAAGTGCTCGGCTGCTAACCATAAGATTGGCAGTCTGCTTCCATAGAGATTTCCATAAAGTCTTCAAAACCCTATGGGGGCAGTTCTACTCTGTCCTATAGGGTCATTATCAGTCAGAATCAACTCATCAGCAATGGATTTAGCTGTGGGCACTGTGTGCTAATAAGCATTGTGCTGAGTATCGGGAAAAATCAAGGAAAAGGAGGTGGGAAGACAGGGAAGAGATATTAAAAAGTGGTAAACTAAAATACAGATCCTGTCATAAAATTCTAGTTTAAGAAGTATATATAACCTATAACAACGAAAGCACAAACAGCTAAAGACAAAATAAATAAATGAGACTTCATAAAAATGAAAAAAATTTGTTCATCAAAAGACTACCAAAAAAGTGAAAAGACAAGCTAACTGGGAGAACATCTTCAGAAACCATATATCTGACAAGAATCTAATAACCAAAATATATATAAAATTTCGACAAGAAAAAAGACAAATAACCCAATCATAACATCATCAAAGGACTTAAATAGACATTTCACCAAAGAGAACATTCAAATGGTCACCAAACACATGAAAGATGCTCAGTGTCATGAGCCATCAGAGATACAAACCAAAATCACATTGAGATACCATTTCATTTCCATTTAGGATGGCTAAGATTAAAAAGACAGAAAACAACAAATGTTGGTGAGGATGTGGGAAAACTAGACCCTTATCCACTGTTGATGGAAATGCGAAATGGTACAGCTATTGTGGAAAAGAGTGTGGTAGTTTCTTAAAAACTATAAATAGAACTACCATGTGACCCAGCAATTCCACCCTTAGGTATATACACCCCAAAGGCTTGAAAGCAAAGACTCAAAAAGAGACTTGTATACAAATGTTCACCGCAGCACTATTCACAATAGCCAAAGGTAGAAACAACCTAAATGCCCAACAAGACAGTAGGAGAAATGAAGTCTTAACACATGCTACACAGCAGAGATGAAGCCTGAAGACACGCTGAGTGAAATAAACCAATCACAAAAGGACAAATATTGTATGACCTCACTTTTATTAAAAAGACAAGAAAAATAATTGTTTATTACAATTGCTGTCAATAAATTTGTATACCTATAAAACATGGAATTGGCAATGACCTGGGAAAAAAAAAAGCTGCTGAGGTTGCTTATGTATAACCAAACATCTCAGGGGATTTGGTTCCTTGGTTTGGAAGTTTGGGGTCAAAGCTTCATAGGACATTACAGTTAATTGGCCTAATAATGTGTTTAGTGCTTCTGTTCTATCTCCTAGCTCATTGGGTAGTGCTTGGGGACTTAAAAGCTGTCAAGTGGCCGGCCATCCAAGGCACAACTATTAGTATCTACTCACCCCAAGCCACAGAGGAAGAAGGAGAGTCAGGAAAAGGAGGATATGGAATATGTGGCTAATTGCCTCCATGAATAATTAATTGCCTCCTTTGCTATGAGACCAGAAGAATTGGCTGGTGCCTGGCTATTACAGAACATTTTGATCAATCCATAGAAAAGTCCTGATCAAGAGGGGGAAAATCCAAATCAGCATTTCAAAATCTCTAGACTTTTTAGAGACATAAAGGTTGGATAAACATCTGACACTATTGACCTGAGATAATCTTTAAACTTTAAACCAAAAATATCCTTGAAGTCATTTTTAAACCTAATAGTAGTTTAGTTTAACTAGTTAAAAAAAGGTCTGCCTTGAGTATCACACTCTTAAGAACAACCTATATGGGATTAAATTGACAACAGCAGCTCAAAAGATTCAATAGGAACTATAGAGGCAGTGAGTTTATGTTAACAAGGGAGGAACAACTCAGAAAAGGAGGGTGAGAATGGTTGCATAACTTGATGACCATAATCAACATCACTAAATTGTATATGCAGAAACTGTTGAATTGGTGCATTAATTTTGCTGTGTATATTCTCAAAAACAAAATAAATAAAATTTAAGGGAAAAAAAACAAACTATCCTGTCCCAACTGATACAGAAATCCCAGGGGAGGAGCTTAGGAAATTCTAGCAAGCACTTCCACTAAACGTACTGCAGGACAGAAAAGCTCAGATGTGTTTGAAAATCACTTTCATTGTAACAGGCTATGATCTCACAAATGCTAATATTTGCTTTATGACTGACAGGAAATCCAGGAGAGGAAAAAAAATGAAAAATCACAAAGTGTCTGATATGAAATACCTTTATCTGCAGAGGGAAGTACACAATTTATAATATGTAAGTAAACACGTTTGCACTAAAATACTATGCATGCTTGGGAATGACCCTTAAACAAATAGGGCAGATCTACGCTGAGGACAGAACATTTGATGTAAAGATCCTAGAAGAGGGGCTTTTATTAATTTTAAGAACAGTGGCCCCTAAAAAACAAAACTGGTAAAATCAAAACAAAGTCTAGAGTTTCATTAAGAGTGATATATTGATTTTGACAAATGTACCATGATAATGTAACATGATAATAGCAGGGGAAAATGAGGCTTGGTAAGGAATATACGGGGACTGCTGTACAATCACTGCAACTTCTCTGTAAATCTAAAATTATTACAAAATAAAAAAGTTTACTGAAAAAATTAAGTCAGCTGAGGTCAAATAATACTTTTTCCTATGATTAATAAATTTGGTTGAGATTCAGTTAGATTCACACCAACGTAAGTACAGAAAGGTTCAAAAAAAATTTTTTATTGTGATTTGAGTGAAAGTTTACAGAGTAAATTTGTTTTCTATTCAACTGTTCATAAACATTTTGTTTCATGACAGTAACTGTTCACCTTATAGGCCTGTCTATTGTTTGGCTGGAAGTTAAACCATGGGGAATAAATTCAATTCCAGGCCTGAAGGGTAACTAGGGACCATAGTCTCAGGGGTTTTACCAGTCTCTATCAGACTAGTAAAGCTGTTTATATATACATATATATATATATAAAATTTTGTTCCACATTTTTCTCCTACTCTATTTGATCCCTTTCCAAGTGGTTGATAGTAATACTTCTTCTGGTCTCACGGTCATGTAGGATGAGGTTCACATGGTCCACTAGTCCCTTGGACTAACTGTTTCCATGCACCTTTGAGTTTCTTCATTCTTCTTTGCTCCAGAAGAGAAGAGACCAATTGCTCCAACTTAGATGGCCACTTGAAAGCTTTTTAGACCACAATCACTACTCATTCAAGTAGGATGTAGAACAATGCCTTTGTAAGGCTCAAAATTTGAGTTGGTATTCAGCTGATGCTCAAAACATTTCAGAAATGATGGCACAAAGAAACACTTTATCTATATAGCTTCAGGAAAAAAAAAAAAAATTCATACACACCAAAGAGCAGATAGTAGATTTACATAGATATTCAAAGCCAGAGAATAACATTTTATATTTTGTGCATTAGAATTGAAAGTCTAATCTGTTTTTAGACTCAAGATGGTGAAAGCACCCCAAAGAAGAAAATTGTGCTGGAGATGGGACTTTGGGCTTCATTATATGAGAGATGAACTAAAACAAGATATAGCTACAAAGACAGCATTTAAGAAATTACATTTTGAATTGCTGCCATAGCAACAGAGTCCTAGCTCCTCATGCATGAGCTACTGTTTCTCCCTGAACTTACAAATACTGCTAGATCCACTCAGGGACCAAGGCCACTTTTTTGAATAATTAACAGACTTCAGTTCATAGACAGACTCAGAAGGCCCTGACACTTCCAGTAAGAATGGGTAGGGAATGATAGAGAAGAAACTTTAGTACTTAGTGGGTGTCACCAAAACAGCAAAAAACTGCATTTTGGGGGGGCTTACCGCCACCACCTGCTTCTACAGCACCAAGGAGCCTCTGTGGACCCCATGCCCGTGTTAGCCTTTCTTCTACCTGTTTGCTATTAAAAAACCTGCCTGGTGTCCTTTAACAAGATTCTTCCCAATTACAAATTCAAATTTTCATCTCACTTTCCCTTCATTTCTGTCAGTGTGTTTTCTATTGATACAGGAGCACATTATACCTCAGCTCCTTCCCACAGGAAGTCAGCTTTGATAAACCCTACCTGCCTAGTTACTGCAACTGCCTCCTCTCAGAGGTCCATCTGGCCTTATGGTAACTATAACTATAAAATTGTTAGGAAGTGTCTGACTCTGATATACAGTTGGATTTTCTGTGGATCAAACGAAAGCTCCAAAAGTAAAGGAACAACTTTGCCTATAATTGGTAAGCACAACTACTGAATAAGTAGTTCATATAAGGCACATGTCTAAGTGTTTTTCCACAAATTTTCTGAAATCATGAGGTTACCTATTCCCAATATCCCTCATTACACTCAACTGCCTAACAGCAAAGACTATAGTGTATGTCTCCTGGACTCCCATAGCATCCATTCATTATAGGTGCTCAGTCATACAATGACACTGAATGACTATCCTGGGTCTTCTCTGAATGGTAAATTAGTTGTGGGCAGGGACTAGAACCAAAGTTCTAAAATTACCCATGGAGTGACTTGGTAAATATGCGCTGAGCAAAGATCAGAAAATGTTGGAGCTAGGTCCTTATTTTTTAGAAAGTAATAAAGGCTTAGAGAGGGAAAAATTTTGGGTAATATAACAGAGATTGACCAGTATTATGAATCACCTTTTTCTGATGTGTTGTGTTCTGGATTCAGCAGGTCCTCGGGGGCATGAGAGCCTACAATGAGGCAAGGGGGGCTGTCAGAAGGCTGGCTCCCATGCTCGTCTAATACAGCCTCCAGTTCAGCCATTTCCTGCTGGAGCTTTATCAGATTATCTTGCATGGTATCCCTCTGCTACAAACACAAGAAATGACACCAAGAAAGTGAGATTATTTGAGAAACTTGCCAGAAAGTGGAAATATGTCACAGTAATTAATTTTAGGATGGGAATTGAAATCACCTAGGATGGAATTATGAGTTCTGGCTGAACACCTTTTAATCCAAGCATATTCATGCAATTAATGCCCACGAAATTATTTCAGAATGATATTAAAGGGGGAGAAAATCCTTAAACTCTCACAAATAGACTCATGATGGCTTTTTGAAGGTGGTTATTTTCTTTTAAAGCTAGAGAGTGAAAAAATAATTAAGGTATTTAAAGACTTAATATTTAAAAATGGCATGATTCTAATTACCATATAAGGTGCCCTAACGGTTTGGTGCTTACGCATTTGTCTGCTAATCGAAAGGCTGGTGGTTCGAACTTACCATCTGCTCTGCAAGATAAAGATGTGTCTTTCTGCTTCTGTAAAGATTCATAGCCTTGGAAACCCTATGGGGCAGTTCCACTCTGCCCTAGAGGGTTGTTATGAGTCAGAATCAACTCGATAGCAATAGATTTGTTTTTGCTTTTGAACTACCATAAACCAAAAAAACAAACTCACTGCCATTGAGTTGATTCCAACTCATAGGACCCCCTTTGGGTTTCGCAGGAAGTAAATCTTTATGGAAGTAGATTGCAGTCTTCCTTCCACAGAGTGGCTGGTGGGTTTGAACCACCAACCTTCTGGTTAGCAGTGCCTTAGGCACTAGGTACCACCAGAGATCCTTTTGAACTACCATATGACCCAGTAATTCCACTCCTATACTCAAAAGACTTGAAAGCACACTCAGAGACACTAGTACACTAATGTTCATTGCAGCACTATTCACAATAATCAAAAGGTGGAAATGACATTTTGATCAGAGTCCATAACAGAGTCCTCACCTAAAGGGGAAAATATAGAACAGCCTTTCAAATTCTCATGGATGCCAGACTTCCTGAAGCCATGATGGTTACATGAACCCTGATAACTATTGCCCTGAAATAATCTTTAGATCTTAAACCAATAGTATCTCTTGAAGTCTTCTTAAAACCAAACAGTTTAGGTTAACTAGTAAAGAATGCCTGCCTTGAGCATTATGTTCTTTTAAGATCTATGTATATGGATCAAATTGAGAACAGCAACTTGAAAAATTAGATAGGAATCATAGCGGGCAGTGAATCTGTTAATGAAGAAAGAACAACTCAGAACAAGATGGTGAGAATGATTTTATAACTTGAAGAAACAGAAAACACAGGGAGGAAGTGGGAAGAGTGCTGTTACATTGTGGAAATTGTAATCAACATTGAAACAAAATGTGTGTGACTTGTTGAATGGAAAACCAATTTTCTTTGTAAACTTTCGTCCAAATCACAATAAAAAGCGAAAAAAAAAAAAAAAAAGTTTAGTTAGTCCATATAAAAATGTCTCTTAGGCTGATGAAATAGTGGAAGAAGTCTCCTTTTTTATGGTATTTTTGAAAAAAGTATCAGTAATCCCGCCTAGAGACCCTAACTCATGAGAATGCTTCCTTTTCTGAATCTTCAGTTTCTAAGAGAAATAGTCAAGAGCAAATTCATTCATTCATCTACTTGTTCATTCAATGACTATTTACTGACCATCTATTACATGCCAAGCACTGCCCTAGTGCAGGTAATACAGCCTTCTTGGTGCTGACATTCTAGATGCAGACAAGGTGCCTCAAGATGATCAGAGAGAAAGAGCTACCGGAGACAAAGATCCAACATAAAGAGCCTTCAGGAAGCTGTAAGCACAGCTGTTTTTAGCTTAAGATAATGGCTCTTCTTGCTTATGAGGCTTCTGAAGTTTGTGCCATCTCAAGAAGAACTCTGCTAAGTCTAAAGTTTCTGATAAGCAAATAATTTAGACAAGTAAGGAGCTTTAAATATACATTTCTTCATTTTAGAAGGAACACTAATGGTTGCCGCAAACTGGGGGGAAACACAGATTGCTTCACTCTGTTTCTTCTTCTTCTGATCCTTGAAAATGACTTTGCCCTTTGCTAAAAACAAGCCATCTTCTTTCTCTTGCTACAATGAATGCAGTTTGAGATTTTTATGACCAGAAAATGTATCCCCAGTTTCACGAAGGTTTCCACTGCTTCCCTCAGACTGCTCTGCTGCCAATTTCCGCAGCATCGCCATTGCCACCACGTGGTGTTTGTGAGTCGTTACATCACTGATCAAGGTCTTGCCTTAGCAACCTGGGAATGAGACCGACCACACAGAGACATGTGGCCAATGATTCAGAAGTGTACTAATCACTACTGTCACAATCATCTAACTCTTATGTGGTCATTAAATAGTTTAGAAAATCAGAAAAAAAGAGCAAAAGGAGAATGATAACTATTTAATTTTCTTTGGCTTTCCAAAAAAAAACAACCAACTTTAAACTTAGAGAAATCTCCCTGCAAGAAACTGGCCTGCATTTGGAGACCAAAACCAAATCAGATACCAAATCCTCCATTCAAATTCTGAAATGTTTCTTGAATTATAGGCCTGCTTCTCTTTTCTATACCTACTATGCTATATCTGTTTTATGATAGTGACATTAGCAGAAGTTCTCTAAAAGCCTTGTTTATCATGTCTCTTTCATCCATAAGGCAAAAACTCCTCAGATAAATGAATACTTTCTGAATGTTATGTAATTGTTAGTCATCATTACCCTAAGGATAAAGTTCAAATTCCTTAGCAAAGGATTCAAAGGACCCTCACATCCTGGTCTTACATTATTTCTCTCCCAACACTACTATGTCCTACTTTCCAGCCACATAGGTAGGACAACTTTGTGCTTTCAGATTCCATGCCTCTGTGTCTATGCCTCAACTTCTGCCTCCCTTTTCTTTCCACTTGGAAAAATTCTCATCTTTCAAGGCCCAGCTCGAATGTCTCCTTCAGAAGTCACCACCAATAAAACTTCTCATTTCAGGAGTAGATGATCTCACACGATTTCCTTTTGCAGGACAATGAATTACAGGCAGTCTTCAGATTATGAACACCCAATTTACATATAACCCATAGTTACCAAGCAACCCTGTAAAGGCTATTATATTAAAAATTTGAGGTACCTAGAATGGCTTGTAATGACAAATGGGTGCTACTTTGCAACATACATCAAAACATTATTATTATTATTACTATATTATCATGCTAAAGATGTTTTAGTGTATCTGGAAGTATTTCTTTAATCGTTTTTTATACTATATGTATCTTTATATGTAAGACAAACATTTGACCAACTGATGTTAGATACGAACCATGATGTTGCTTATTGGTCCAGTTGTGAGGATTCTTGTTATCTTTATGTTGAGTTGTAATCCATACTGAAGGCTGTAATGTTTGATCTTCATCAGGAAGTGCTTCAGGTCTTCTTTGCTTTCAGCAAGCAAGGTTGTGTCAGCCTGTATTGCATGTTAATGATGAGTCTTCCTCCAATCCTGATGTGTTCTTCATACAGTCCAGCTTCTTGGATTATGCGCTCAGCATACAGATTGAATAAGTATGGTGAAAGGATACAACCCCAACACACACTTTTCATGATTCTAAAACATGCTGCATCCCTTTGTTCTTTCTGAATGACTGCCTCTTGGTTTACATACAGGTTCCTCATAAACACAATTAAGTGTTCTGGAATTCCCATTCTTCACAATGTTATCCATAATTTGTCATGATCCACAGTCAAATGTCTTTGCTTAGTCAATAAAACATAGATAAACATATTTCTAATATTCTCTGCTTTGAACTGAGATCCATCTGATATAAGCATATACATATATATACCTTGTGACATGTCCTCTTCTGAATCTGGGTTTAATTTCTGGCAGTTCCCTGTTGATGTACTGCTGCAACCAATTCTGAATGATCTTTAGCAAAATTTTACTTGCGTGTAATATTGCTTGATAATTTCTGCATTCTGTTGGATCACCTTTGGAACGCACACACATATGGATCTCTTCCAGTTGGTTTGTCAGGTAGCTATTTTCCAAAATTGTTGGCACAGATGAGTGAGTGCATCAAGCATTACATTCATCTGCTGAAACATCTTAATTGGTATTCCGTCAATTCCTGGAGGCTTGTTTCTTTCAATTGTGTGAGACTATGCAAATAAGGGGTTTATAGCCCACCAAAGGGATTAGACAGCTTGTTAACAATGCAAATAAGGTACATGGAACCCTTATTCCACAAATAAGGTGGAACTGTAGTGAGGGGACTGGTTAGTTTTGCCATCCCTGGTAGGCATAAAAAGATAGCCAATCCCAGAGCATGGGTGTGTGTGTGGGAACCTCACTACCATCAAGAAAGAAGAGCCAGGAGCAGAGTGCACCCTTTAGACCTGGGGTCCCTGGGCTGAGACCTCTAAGACCCAGGAGACAGACAGAGCTAGAACAGCAGAGAAGGTGCAAGACAGCAAATAGTGGTGGTAAGTTTAGCAGAGAAATGGCAGTAGCAGAACCAGGAGACCAGCATGAGACAGTGTGATGGGCTTCCTAGCCCACTGTGCAAGGTGGCTACAGTGGGTATGGTGACCCACAGAATGAGAGCTGAGTGCCTTCTTGCCAGGCATAGTAGAGAAGTGGGGTGTGTCCAGGTACTTACTGATGAAACTAAAGAGCTCTGTAACACCTCCTCAAGTAGGGCAGAGGCCAGACCTAGATGTCAAGGACCAGAGAAAGGCCTGAGTAAGGATGTGGCTGAGAAAAAGCTGTACTGATTGAAGAACTGTATCTTGAGTTGTAACCTATTCCTTAATAAAGCTCCTAACTGTGAATATGGTATCTCAGTTGTGTGTGACCATTGCAATGAATTACTGAACACACAAAGAAGGAAAGTGCCATGGCGGGGCAGCTAGTGATAGCAATGGTATTTTGAAAAAAGGTTGGAGAAAGAAAGTATATCTGACCACCACTTCACAGGAATCAGCTTTGGGCTGATAATGACGGTGATTCTCTCTCCTTCCCCTTGTGAGTTAGACTGTTAGGTCTGACACTGCCGTGTCATTTTTCACACATTTATACTATTACTTAACTCACTCACTGCCCTCAAGTAGGATCGGACTCATAGCGACGCCTCCTTGGGTTTCTGAGGGGAAGTGGATTGCCCAATGGTCCTGCCGAGGAGTGGCTGGTGGGTCTGAACCTCCAGCCTTCCGGTTAGCAGTCAAATGCCTTGGGTACTATGCCACCAGAACCCCCTTTATATTATTAACATCTTAGTATCCTAAAGTGGGATATAAGACCCCATTGTTGAAAGGAATCTTCCCTTTAACATTTTTGTATCCCCAATGTCTAGCAAAACCAAAAACCAAACCCACTGTCAACGAGTCTATTTCAACTCAGAGCAACCCTCAGTGGGTTCCCAAGGCTGTAAATCTTTATGCAAGTAGATTACTTCATCTTCCTCCTGCAGAGCAGCTGGTGGGTTTGAACCACTCAGCTTCTGGTTAGCAGCCAAATGCCTTAACCACTACGTCACCTTCAATGTCGAGCAGATGGTAAGTATTCAGTAAATGTTTAATGCAGAAATGAATAGTTAAAATTTATTAGCTTTTGGCATAGTGCCTAAGGCACTTGACTGCTAACCAGAAGGCTGGCAGTTCAAACCCACCAGCCTCTCCTCAGAAGGAAGGTTGGGCAATCTACTTCTGTCGCGATACCGCCTCGGAAACCCAAGGAGGGGTCACTATGAGTTGGGTCCAACTCGACAGCAAGTAACAACAAGAACGATACCAAATTAGGAACTCTCTATCTCTTACATACTTTTTCTCAGTTCTCTAATAAACAGGCAGAGAAATCTCCAGGAACGATCCCAACTTAATCATTTTGCTTGTCCATGCGACTCCAGATTTGGTTAGCTTGAAATCTGACTTTAGCTCTTTTTTGGGTAGATGCTTAATAAAAAATACTTTGTAAGAAGAATCTTAAATAAATAGTCATGTCTCTGGGAAAAGATCAGATGCACAAAAAACAAGGAGGCAGTTTATTCAGTATCAAATATAATGCAGTATGGGTAAGACAGATTGAAGGAGGAACTGGTACCTAAAACTTTAAACTGCAAGGGACAAAATTAGGTGAAATGCATATTGACGAAGTCCTAAAGCTATATCCAGAAAGGACCATGGGAACTGCAAAGAGAGAAAAAGCCTCCAAGTCTTTTCATCAATTTAGTCACCACGGCAATCCTGCAGCAGAGAATACTGATGACAACTCAGGTATAGATCAGTAGTCATCTCAAAGGTTTCCTCACTGCTCCGATAGGCTTCAGGCCTAGAGGGATTTATTCTGCACTGAGAATGGGCAACAGAAGACAAACCTTCTCCATCTACAGTCCTCATAGCAATGCCAACGCTTAGAAGATTTTAAAATAGGATACCACCCAGTGAAATGGGACTATCAAATACACTGGGGCTGGGGGAACACAGACTGGTTCAATCTTCTTAAAGGACAATTTAACAATATGTATTAAAGACCAAAAATTCCAGTCCTAGGAATTTATACAAAAGAAATTAATAGGGATGTGGGGAGACATTTAGTCATCAGGATGCCTACCCTGAAACACTCAATATTCAGCACTAGGTCAACTAACTCATGATATAGCCAAAGGATAGAACACTGTGTGGTAATTAAAAATAAAGCCACTGGAGGCGGGGCAAGATGGCAGACTAGGCAGAAGGATTGCACAGACCCTCTTCAACAAAGAAAAGGGAAACCAATTAACACAGACACAGAAGATAATCTTGGACCCCTGAG
>NW_006922373.1:123260-130650 GCF_000298275.1 Orycteropus afer afer | reverse complement strand
AAATTTTGGTCAATGACATGAGACAAAGTATATGTGAACTGCTGTATGAAAAGTGAATTTACTCTGTAAATCTTCACCCAAATCCTAATTAAAAAAAAAATAATAATAAAAAAATAAAGCCACTGAAGAAAATGTAATGAGAGAGTAAAAACTAGGTTACAATGTAAGTATATAACCAAACCAAGCTTACTGCTGTTGAGTCGGATCCAACTCATAGCGACCCCTCCTTGGGTTTCAGAGGTGGTATCACTATGGAAATAGATTGCCCAATCTTCCAAGGAGTGGCTGGTAGGTTTGAACCGCCAGCCTTCTGGTTAACAATCAAATGCCTTTGGCACTATGCTACCACAGCTCTCCCAAGTACATAAAGTACTATTGAAAAATTGAAAAAAAATAAGATAGACATGCACATCCCTATATAAACACAGGAAGAAGACTTAAAGGATCTATACAAATAAGTTAATAGTAATTATTTCTGGATGACTTGTAAAATTTAATTTTTGTATAATAAAAGCACATGGTATAAAATTCAAGGCTATCCTTGAAGAATATGAGAAAAATAAGCCTTCTTCCTTCTCCTTCTCATAGCCATCTAGTTTCCCACCTGAAGGCAACTATTCTTACCTGACTTTTATCCTTTCAGAGTTACACTGTACATACAAAAACACATACATATGTATTCTCTCACCACCACCATGGCAACATATCCTACACATTATTCTGAGTCTTGCTTTCTTCACTTAATGCTATCTCTTAGAAATCATTCCATTTCAGCAACCTCAATCTTTTAAATGAGAGCATAGTATTTCATTGTATAGATATGCTACAATTTATTGAACTATCATTCTCTTTGGATGAGTGTTACTCATCTGTATTTTTCTAAATTTTCTATCATACACATGCATAAGTTCAGGATTTTCTCAGTTTCATATAATCTGGCATGCACTTTGGGAAGTTCAGGGAAAAATGCCATTTACTTGCTAGTAAGTTTAGACAAAAATAAAAGAGTCAGGGTAACATGATTCAAGAGGCCCAGATATCTTCATTTCAAGAATGTGGATATTACAATCAGAGAATGTAAGCAAATTGCCCAGGATTACACAGCCAGGTATGGAACTTTACCAATATTATCACCAGCAGTCACTGTGTGCCTACTCTGTGTGGTAAGGCCATGTACTAGGACTATGAAGATAATGATGAAATACCTAAGAAGTTGTTAATCAATGGGAGATAAATACAGGAAAAAATAAGTTGCAATGACTCTGAATTTCTGAATATTAGAACTTGAAAAATGTAGTACCCGAACCAAACTCATTGCTATCAAGTCGATTCTGACTCATAGTGACCCTGTAGGACAGAGTAGGCTGCCCCATAGGGTTCCCAAGACTGTAAATCTTTACAGATGCAGACAGTCTCATTTTTCTCCCATGCAGTGGCTGGTGGGTTCAAACCATCAACCCTTTGGTTAGCAGTCGAATTCTTTAACTACTGCACCACCAGAGCTCCCGATTTTGGTACTACTCCTATAAAACAAAAATTAGGAGACAGAGCCAGGTTCTGTGAGGAAGATGTTAACTTTTAAATGCTGTGATGGAGAACGCTTTTTCTAGGAAACTATTCTGCCTCATGTGCTGGAACATCCATATTAAGTCATGTTAATTAATGTTGTAGATATGATAAAGCTGTTCCTTTAACAAAGAACCAAGTTATTGGCCTTGACCACAGGTACAAGAAGTAAAATGTATACTCTGTTTTTTAAAGGAAAAAGATGACTTACAGGCACTAAAGAGAAACTAATAAATTAAAAAACAAAAAGGAAAATCCACCGAACAGTGAAACGCTAGGTAGTCTCTAACAGGAAGTAAACCCTATAGGCTCTAATTTGGTACAGAGAATAAAGACGCCCCCTTCTCTGATACAGCAGTGCTTCCACATGTGTTTTTGCTATAGGGCAAATGAGTTTTGAAGGTAGTTCACTCATTAAATTTGGCATTTAATGTCCAGCAGTAGAGACTAGATGTTGTGTGTGTGTGTGTGTGTGTGAGTATACGAAAAAAAGGTAGCACAAGTTCCATCAAAGTGCTTTTAGTCTAATTTGAGAAGACAAGGCACCAAACATCACCATGAGGCCATTAATCTAAGGCAAAAAATAAGCAAACTTAAGAATGTGGGATGCAAGTTATTGGAGCAAAGGACACCACATACATAGCCACACATACTTTTTACCTGAGTGGTTAGAATATCACTCTGGGAGGACAGTCCTGATCCGACTTCAGAGAGGTTTGATTCATTCTCATACTCAGATGCTACTTCACCTTAAAGGATAATACAAATAGAGATTCAGATGTAAAAACAAACAGTAAACACCACAATTTCCTGAATCTCTTTCTTCCTACTGGCAAGATATATTCTACTTTTATATCATACAACATGAATTACAGCCCTCACTTTGGGACACCCAAAAGGAAAAAAAGATTTTTCCTTTTAGAAATCAACAGTGAAAACCAGAACAAGTCCAACACCAATTAGGTCAATAGAGCTTATTCAGAGAAGACCTTGATGCTGGGTAACAGACTTTTGACATTTAACGAGAACCACCTTAGGAGAAACATGTTTTAAAGTTTAGGAAGCAGTTACTTTAACTGTACTTGGAAATTCAAAATGTGCCCCCCAAAAAGCAGACACATTTAGCTCATCTATACAAAACAGACTAGGGCAAAAACAAAAACCTGATTCCGATACCTAAGTTTGAATCCACACTCTGGTCATCTTGGTGATTATCCTCCTCAAGGCCAGTTTCCCTTTCGTAATCGTCTGAAACCAATTCTTTATCACTCAGAACAACTTCTTGGTTTTCAGACTGATGCCTCCCTTGTTTGGAAGGAGTATCAAACATCAAGAAAGGATTCTGAGTGTTTGTATGTGGAGTCAAGTCTTCCAACACACTGCACTGTGAAGAAAATAAGCTACTAGAACATCTCACTTCCTCACAAAGGTGATGATCCTGGGATCCCTTTGCCAACGTTACCTGATTACTGCAGTCATTCATGCTATTCTGCATTGATCTTGGGTTCTCTTCTGTGTTTTTAGATAGACATTCTAAGGCATCAGCACTATGTCTGGTAGACTGAGAAGGTACATTGGTTACTTTACCAAATAATAAATGATGGAAGCAGGGAAGCTCTTCATCCTCACTAGATATGTTCTCTTCTGAGGACTCTAATTCCCTGGCACCTCTTACGTGAACCTGAGCCAAACTTGAATGGGAGAAACGGCTCAGGCTCCTTCTGAACTCTCTTTCCTGGTCATCTTTACTAAAAACAGCAGATCTTTCCTTAATGCCACTTACAGCAAAGCTGGTATTTTCCTTTATTTTGTCATCATCTAACAGGTCATCAGGTGTCTCAGAACAAATCTGAGAAGCATGACTGCTTCCCATAGGTTGTCCTAGGTTATCTGAAATCAGACATGAAGAAAAACCTGTATTAACAGCCTGAACTACTCCTTCATTTTGTCCTTGGGTTTTTATTGAAGGATGTTTACAATTACTTATAGGAGGACTTTGTTTATACTCTTCAGGTTGCATAAGACATAATTTGAGCACAGCATTCAATTTAGGTCCTCTGTTCTTACCTAGTTCTGCTTGAATGTTTTCACCACTAGAACCTATTTCATTAACACTGGAACCTACCTCATTAATACTGCTTGAGCTAGCTTCTTTAAAAGCACTTTCCCTAATGTTACTTTGGCTAACTGTGCCCACTGTACTCTGAATGGTGCTCTCATTTCCCATTACTCTTTCATGTGATATTTTCTGTTGCTCAAATCTTTCTTTGGACAGATTTGTCTTACATTTAGCTTTAACAGATGACCTAGTGGGAGAAAGTGATGGTGTCTGATCCAGGTTTTGTGAGACTCCATGTTCATTTGCAGTAATGATTTCAGATTCATTGCCTCTGAATTGAGATGACTGACAAAGTCTAGAGACTCCTTTAATGCTACATTTGGCATAATCACTTGGCTTCTCTTTCTGACAAGCTCCAGCATAGCCTGTAGTTGAAAGAACTAGCTGTACGCACTTGATTTTAGATTCCTCGTTCCCCTGATTTTCTTCTTTTTCTCCACACTCAAGAGTGATGTTTGGACTTTGTTTCCTCAAGGACCTGGAGTGGGCATGGACTGTTGCAAATTCCTTTTCTGGATTTGAAAACAGAGCAAATGACTGACGCTTTGAAACCTTGAATGTATTCTGTAAATACTGAGTATCAAGTTCACTCTCTTCCATTTCTATGTATGTCTCCTGAACGTGGTTATCTTCACCTCTAAATAGATCCTTAAAACCCTCTATGTCATTTCTGGTATCTTTAGGAAAACCATGGCTAAGTTTGTTAGGATTTTCAATTGCTGCACACTGACTTGGTGCTGTTTTTGCCTTCCTTAGGGAGTTAGCTTTCAGTAATAAGATGCTGTCCTGAGTGCTATAATCAGTATCAGGTTTCACTGAAATACTGGTATTCTCCACAGATCTTTCAGTTTGCAAACCTCTTCTGTTTAACACCTCATCCGTAGGATCTCTGGTACTATCAGACACTTGAATTGTTCCCAGGTTCTCTTTTATTTCCTCTTCTTGAAGGCTAGGATTGACAAATTCTTGAAGATTATCAGAACTTGAACAATTAGTAATAAAACCAGTTATGTTTGTTAAATTCAATTTTGGGAAAATGTCAGAGGCGTGTCCTGTACTTATTTGTTCATTTGGCTTGTTACTCTTCTTGGCCCCAGTTGTGGCCTCTTGATCTTTCATGAGTTGCAGGTTTGTATTCTGTCTGATTGGCTTGTGCTCAGAACTTTTTTTCTTTAACTCTTCACTGCTAGGCCAGCTATCAATCTGTAACTCAGTATGACTAGGGGGACTTGGATTCCTATTGACTACTAGTTCAAGTGCATGAATATGCCTGGTAGAGGATTTCCTCCTCAGCTTATTCTTCTTGGATGCCTTTGAATTGTGTGTATTTAATTCTAGTTCCAAATTGCTTATACTGCTGCTTATAGGTTCAGCTTTAGTTCTGAAAACAGATTCTGTTGCCAATGATTCTGTTGGATTTGCACTCTTCTTTTTCTGCATGTATTCACCTTTTGTTGCATTCTCATGACAGCCATCAGCAATATTCTCCTCCTGACCATTTTGTTCCATTTGGTCATTTTCCTGATTTATCTTTTCAGGAGTCTTCTGAACTGCCAAATCTACTTTCTTAATAAAATCCTCAGGATGAAGGCCTGATGTTCTCCTTTTACGCTTTAATTTATTTCCAAGAGGACATTCTCGTGCAACCTGAGGTTCTGTAGCAATAGCTCCTAAAATTAGATCTTCAGTTATATGGCTTATGTTAGGGAGACTCGACTTCCTCCGATAGGTTTTCCCAAATATCTTATCTTCGATGTTACTTTCTGCTGGTTTGGAGAGGACTCTTTCACTTTCACATATTAAAGCAACATGAGGTTCACTGGCCATTAAGTCTATTTTCTCTGAAGAACCAGAGTAACTATGTACTTCATTTGAAACTTCTAATGCACCACCTATTTCTGCATTTGATTCAGACCCTTCATCATGTGAGCCATCCAGGCCATCACTTCTGGAAAACCACTCATTAACTTTCTGAATGCTACTATTCAGTGTTATCCAAGGAATATCTTCAGTATCTCTAGGATTCTCAGAGCATGGAGGTTTCTGCTTATTCACTTCTTTTCTCCCATAAAAGGGATCAGCCTTCATATCTACCTTTTCCCCTGTGCTAAGAGTCTGCCTATCATTACATGTTTCCTTACTTTCAGCCCATCTGCTCTGTTGGCTCCTCACTAAGCCAGGCTGTTTGCTTTTATTACAGAATTCAGCCTTTTCTACATTCATTCTGTCTTTAGTGAGTGATAAACTGCTGTTCTCATGCTGTAACGAGCTGGCATGAGTATTTGTGCCACATGGCTCCACATGCAAGTTTGAAACCGAAGTACCCTGATACTTTTCTGGATGTCTCTCAGTTGCATGCTTCTTAATGGTATTCAAATCTTTATTACTGGATTGATGATATTCAACGTTTGTTAGGTCCTTCTCAGAAAACTCACAAGCAGCTGAAAATATACCAAAAAACAAGGCACTTAAAAACTGAATTATCAGGAAAAAATAAATCCTTAATACAACTTGAGGGTGGAAATCAACCAATTGGCTATTTTTAGGGACACTAACTTCACACTTGACTGCTAATCAGAAGGCTGGCAGTTGAAACCCACCAGCCACTCCTAGGAAGGAAGATGAGGCAATCTACTTCCGTAGTGATACTGCCTCAAAAACCCAAGTAGGGGTCTCTATGAGTCGGGTCCAACTCGACGGCATGTAACAACAACACAACAACTTCATAAACTACCAAGTATACTGAAGATGCAGTCTATACCCTTTTATTTAATTCCTATTTCTCTAGGTTCTCATTATTTCCATTTAAGATAAGTAAAATTTTAATTTCAGAATATTCCCTACTCATAAACCACATCTCCTATTTCCCTAACCTCTAAGAGTAAATTAGAAAGCAGACTGTTTGGGCACCGGATACATAGTGCTCTGTTCTATCTTCAGGCCTACATCTTCTATATTTAAAAACCAGTAGGCAGCAGATAAAATATACATATATCAATTAAAAGTAAAGGGCAACAATCAGTTACATAGGGTACTATCATAATCTAGTACCACTGAAATATATCAGGCTGTACCATGACATCTGAGAAAGAAGGAAATTCTAACTCTGCCAAGTGATGCTGTGAATTACAAATGTCTCAAATGCCCTTCAGAATAATCTATTTACAAGATTGCATGTACCTACTCTCTTTAGTGCGTGTTAAGTTGGGAAGACTTGCCATTACCCTTTCTCGTAGGATCCAAACTGGCTTCGGCCCTGGCTCCTTGAGGGGCAATTTGTAACGATTCTTGGTCTACCACACTATAGGGAAAAGACAGAAGCGCTAATGAGAAAGACTAGTTACATTTTTACAAAATTGTCAAATGAATAAGATCAAATACTTCAGCTCCTTCAAGGAGCTCTGGTGGCATACTGCACTCGACCACAGTGAGTATGGTTTTTTTGCTTTCGGTAGAATAGTACTAAGTTGACCAATCTGATTAATTCTTTGAAATCTGTCCTCTCCTGTTGGGCAATCTACTTCCGTAGTGATACTGCCTCGAAAACCCAAGGAGGGGTTGAAATGAAATGAAATGAAATGGTCAAAAACTGAGAACACAGTCACAAAAACCAGAGCAGGGCCAGGAGGCGGGGCAAGATGGCGGACTAGGCAGAAGGATTGCACAGACCCTCTTCAACAAAGAAAAGGGAAACCAATTAACA
The DNA here is from genome assembly GCF_000298275.1 of Orycteropus afer afer. Lineage (NCBI taxonomy): Eukaryota > Metazoa > Chordata > Mammalia > Tubulidentata > Orycteropodidae > Orycteropus > Orycteropus afer. Next base: position 123,262 of record NW_006922373.1, on the reverse strand, counting down.
CA
>NW_006922373.1:111077-116490 GCF_000298275.1 Orycteropus afer afer | reverse complement strand
AGAATGCAAAGGCCACCTTACTGCTATGTCTCCAAGGCTTCTTTTCAAGCTTAAAAAAAAAAAGCCTTCCTTCAAAATGATGAGATTAAGGGAAAGTCATTTGCAAACAAAAACTGATCGACAATGATAAAGACAATCTATCACAGATGTTAGACAAGGTCAAGCAGTGATTCCTCTGGAAGGCAATCTGGCAGGTGATCCAGTTGGAGGGTGCCTGTAGAGTAATGTGTAATTTATACAGACAAAGTTTGAAGGATGAGTGGAATTAGGGAGTGAAGAAAGAAAAGAGTTGAAATTGGAGTCTTCCAAAATTGTCATTTGTCACCATTACCACTATGTCAGTACAAGTGTCTCTGTGAGGAACTAAGCTCAAGAACAACCATCTGCTGGAAGTAAGTCTGTGCAGAGAGTTATCCTGTTATCTTAAATGCCGCTGGACATTACTAACAAAGCAAACAGACAAAAATGTATTTCCTCAGCTCTCAAAGGATAGGATCAAACTGGATGATTTCTAAGGTCTCTTACAATGCCTTGATTCTAATCTAGAGAAACTAGTCCTTAAAATGTAGCTTAATATGAAAATATCAGCTTCGCAGAAAAAGGCTTTCTGACTCACCTGTAATAACTTGCTTTATTAACTGTATCTTCAGAAGAGTCAGATCCTAAAAATAGTCCCCAAATACCCCCAAAAAACAAATCAGTAAGAAGTTTTCTTATTGAAAGGGTTAAACTCAAAAAACAAACATGCTGCCAAATAGATACTTATTTCATTCAAGAAATAATTACTATGTACCCCCACTATAGGGCAGGCATAGCAACAGATAGGGCAGGCAATACAGAGAAGAGGTTGAAAGCACTGCTCTGAAGTCAGGCTTCCTAGGTTTGAATCTTGGCTCTGCTACTTACTAGCACCTTGGCAAAATTTCTTAACCTCTTTGTGTTATCAATTTCCTCATCTGTCAAGTGATATAATAAAACAGTAGCAACATGAGAGGTCTGTCATGCACCTTAAGCAAATTATACAAGCAAAATACATCAGTGCCTGGAATACAGTAAGTGTTCCTAAAGGTTAGCTACTGTAATTATTTTCATGACACAACACCTGTTGTTGTCTAGGAACTTATGATCTAAGGAAGGGAGAAAGACAAATAAGTAATTTCAATAAAATTTGGCAATGCTACGGTAAACATAAGGTAGTGAGCTTGGGAGCTCCAAGGAATCCATCTTTTCCAATTTTAAGTATATTCTACAGGATAAGGCAATAAAGGAGACCTGTTTGAATACTGAGTTCAGGTCTTCTGAGAGGCTTCCTACTCTAGTATAATTTATTTCTGATCCCTCCAGATGCCATAACTCCCTATATTTCTAAAGTGTATTTACACATACTGATAACCAGACATTCTTTCTTTTGCTCTCTTTACAAAGTAAGGTTTTTCAAGGTGGGAACTGCATCTTTCACAAAATTTATGGGGCTAGTAAAATTATTTTATTTTTCACTCCTCAAATCTCCCTGCCACGCATATAAATTATGACCAAAGTTTCAGTGAGAGCAGAAGACAGAAAATCAGCAACTATTATTCTAAACTTACAAAATCTGAGATCCTTACCCAATTCAATGTAGACGGACTTATTTTGAACTTGTGTCTGTTGCTTTGTCCTCAGAGATGTCACAATTCCAAAGTTAGATAGCTGGACACTAAGATTGGTTTCCTGCTAAGCAGTACAGTAAAGAATGGTCAACTAATTTTGTCCAGTTCTGTACTTTTTCCCTGAAGAGAAAAACTTGAGGCCATGGACAAAACAAATCAGCCATAATCAACTGACTAAACTGTATGTTACCTGGAAAAGATGCCTGGCAAATTACACATCGAAATGTCTGGGTTACCTGTAATTTGAATATTTTTCCCTCTCTCTGTTGTTCCAAATGTATTATTTGAGTAAGTTTTTGAAGTATAAGAAAAACATATTTTGAAGCTAATACTTTTTATAATAGAGTGTAGGAATGGAATGAGATTCATTTAGCATTTGACAGCAAGGTTGACAATTAAGATAAAACAAATTTTTAAAAAGGGGAAATGAAGACAATAAAAGTGTGGTATTCCTAAGAACATTTAGTAAGAGATTTTAAAGCCCAACAGTACTTTGATAAACTTTCCTTCTTCCTTTGTAGTCCGTCCATAGCCACTGAAAAAAGGAATGCTGGTACCATGATAGCTATTATTTTTAAGATCTCCATTATACAAGTAATAACAGAGCAAATCACTGCATTTTTTTTTTTTTTTTGACAATTATCTTTTAGGTTGAAGTAATTTTCAAATGTTAAAGACTTATTTTTTTCCCCCAGGTAACTTTTCAAAATAAATAAATTAGAAGATATTTCCTCATGCCTGAAGAATTGACCTAAGGTGGTTATTTTAAAAACCAGCAACCTGAAAACCATCAGTAACCTTTCGGCTGTTTTAGACATGCAACAGAGCAGATAAAGCACCAAAGCAGGAAAAGGGCCCCTAAGGTCTCTCTTGAGCCCACCAGGTACTCTAACCTTCCCTGAATTCTTCTAATTCTTGTTGATTACAATACTTTATCACCCACTTATTTTACCATCTTCCCTTCTTTACTGACTTTTTATGTAAGTCACTGATATCTAACACATTCGCTAACTCACAATGCTCAACAAAGAGATGTTGCCAGAATAAATTAAAGTGGCTTTACCAAGGTAGGATTTTCAGGATCACTTTGCCGAAGTCTTTTGGAACGGTTTCGGTAGCCCATACTTTGGATGATAGAAACTTCCTCCTTTACATGTTCAGGAGAGTTATTTTCCTTTTTGGAAAAACTGTAACTGTTTGCAACTATCGAATTATAAGAGAAAACATTACTTTTGTATCTAGAAAAAGAATGATTAATTATAATAAAGACAACCAATAGTGTATACTATTTGCTTTTTGTTAAGGCAACACATTAAGGTTACCTATAATTTTTTTTTCATATCAACTTTGAAAATTCTACTTCTAGGAAATAAACAAACAGGTTATTTCTACTCCTTTATTTCCCATTGCAATACTAACAAATTTGCCTCCTAAGACCATACATATATCATTGAATCCAACACCAATGATGTAAGATGTACCATTATTTTCTGTACCACTAAGAAAGAAATCACACTAAATTAAAGAATGATATACTATCAATGGTAAAATCCTCCTAATTTTGAAGATGTTAAAATGTGAAAACATGCATCTTAGAATTGATCAAATAAGATGTACGACCAGTGGGAGTGATTTAAAAAAATAGATTACAGATATAGAGCTAAAATTAACCTAGACTAAAAGATCTTATAATTTATTCATAGAAAATAATGATTCAAACTTCTTGAGCTTTAATGGACAGCCACTTGAGCATCAGATTCTTAGACTACGCACAACTTACACTGTAATCCTGTGTCAAGTTCAAAAGCCTGAATGATTTTCAATAGCTCTTCAACAAGTTGACTAAATCTTGTACTTTCTTGTAGGCTTCTGAAATTAAATTGTTGGAGAGATACACTTAAGAGCAAGATATTACTACCTTTTTAAAGCTACTGCATAAAAAACATACTATTCTCTACATCCGAACTCAGCCCAACTCCCCATTTCTAGCTCTGCTTCTCAAGGATTTCTGTCATATCATGGTTACATTATTTTGAAAATGCAGATAGGCATCAATGTCCAAAGAAAGTCTGGCTTAGGAAAATAGAATTCATTCATCACTGTAAATATCTGAGTATCTATTATGTACCAGACACTGGAAAGGCAGTGCTGAGACAAAGTCACAGTCCTAACAGAACTTACGTTCCGGTAGGAGAAACAGACAATAAATAAATACATCATGTTTCTGTGTGTGTATAATTAAGTAAAACTAAATTCAATGAAGAAAAATCAAAACAAGATCAACAGAATGTGGACAGGTGGTTGGTAGAGTCCTTCTGTAGATAAGACTGAAAGTTCTTACACTATTCAGAAACATCACAAAAAGGCAATAAATTGCTAATATCTTTATAAGGCAGAAGTTTCACAAACTTTCAGGAAATGGCTTTAGAAATAATTTCCTCTGTCTGCTAAACACACTTTTATACATTTTTCTACTGATGGATAGTTTGACAGGAACACAAGCTATGGTATTAAAGAATTCCTACTTTCTCCTGCTACTGTTGCTTCCCGTCACTACCCAAATTTTGTACCTTTTGGTTATATTATTCTTACACAAGGGACACTGTGAGGGCCCTTTCTTCTGGTTCAAAAGTTTCAGCATACAAAATCTATAAATTATAAAGAAACAAAACAACGATTCAAGTTACTTTCTTTGTAGAGAGAATTTTCAAAAGGCAAATAGCCATTAAAAGATAATTTCATAACTTCCCTTAAGAAGCCATTTTAAAGGCAATGGCAGGTATATGACAACAAACGATATTCTCTAATTGTTTCTAGATGCTGCATAAGCAGAAAACCACACTATGTAAGTAATGATCTATGACTACTGAACTTATATGCATATGGCTTACTGCTCTCATCAAATAAAACTAACTAAAAAGTTAAAATGGCATATTTAATGATATATTCATAATTGATTCATGCTGCATAATCTGATATAAATGGTAAGCAGTTCATATAAAATGATTATAATTAGTTTAAAAACTCAGTTTCTTACTACAAAACTAAAGTAATCAAGACCATGTGGTACTGGCATAACAATAAACATACTGATCAATCGAATAGAATTGAGAGTCCAAAAATAAACCCATAAACCTGGTCAACTGTAAATTGGTCAATGATTAATTGATTTACCACATGGATGCCAAGACAATTAAATGAGAAAAGAAGAGTGTTTTTAATAAGTGGTGCTGGGACAACTGAATATCCATATGCAAAAGAATGAAGTTAGACTCTTATCTCACACAAAAATTAACTCAATTTATAAAAACTAACTCAAAAAGGATCCTAACTCTAAATGTAAGAGCTAAAACTGTGTGATCTTGGGTTAGGCAATTGTTTCTTACCTATGACACCAGACCACAAGCAACGAAGAAAAATATAGATAAATGGAATTACATCAAAATTTAAAACTTTTGTGCTGCAAATGATACCATGAAGAAAGTGAAACACTGCACAGAATGGGAGAAAATATTTGCAGATCATATACCTGATAAGGAAACTGTATCCACAATACATGAACTCTTACAATTTAATAACAAAAAGACACCCAGTTAATAAAATGACCAAAAGATTTCAATAGACGTGTCTCCAAAGCAGAAAAAGCACATGAGAAAACGTTCCGCATCATTGTGTTGTTGTTGTTGTTGTTGTTTGCCGTCGAGTCGGCCCCGACTCATAGTGACCCCTCCTTGGGTTTCCGAGGCAGTATCACTACGGAAGTA
>NW_006922373.1:90117-110566 GCF_000298275.1 Orycteropus afer afer | reverse complement strand
TCACCAGGATGGCTATTAGGAGCCCTAGTAGGGCAGTGGTTGAAGTGTTTGGCTGACAACTGAAAGGCTGGCAGTTTGAACCCACCAGCCACCGCACAGGAAAAAGACGTGGCAATCTGCTTCTGTAAAGATTTATTGCTTTGCACACCATATGGGGCAGTTCTCTGTCCTACAAGGCCACTTTTAGTCAGAATGGGCTTGACAGCAATGCACTGGGTTGGGATGGCTATAATTGAAAAGATGGGTAAGAACAAGTGTTGGAGACGATGTGGAGAAGTCAGAATCCTCATTCATTGCTGGTGGGACTATAAAATGGTGCACTCATTTTGGAAAACAGTTCGACAGCTCCTCAAAATGTTAACCATAAAGTTACCATATGGCCCAGAAATTCCACTTACAATGTTTTTACTCAATAGAAATGAAAACATATGTCTACACAAATAGTGACACATGCAAGCTCATACGAACATTAATCATACCAGCCAAAAAGTAGAAATAATCCAAATGTCCACTAACTGATGAATGTACAAACAAAATGTATACAATGGAATATATTTTAACCTAAAAAAGAATGACGTGGGAAGGAACACTGCAAAAATTAAAAAAAAAAATAATAAAATAAAAAATAAAACATGTTAAGTGAAAGAAGCTAGAAACAAAAGGCCACATTTTATATGAAATATCCAGAGCAGAAAATTCCACAGAAACAGAAAGTAGATTAGTTGGCTAGGGCTGAGGGTGAGAATCAGCAATAGAGAGTAGCTGCTAGTGAGTATGGGGTTTCTTTTTAGGGTGATAAAAATGTTTTAAACTTAGATTGGTTGCAAAATTCTTGAGAATGCTAACAACAACAACAACAACAACAACAAAAACTGAATTGTACATTTTAATTGGGTGAATATTATGGTATGTGAATTATATCTCAATAAAAAGTGTTTAATAAAACCAACTCAGTACAGGGACCAAAACTAGCTCATTTTTGCATTTTGCCTAGCACAAAAAAGCTGCTCACTAGAAGTCTAAAGAACAAAGAGAGCTCTGCTTTTTTGGGATACCTGGGCTTTTAGAAAGGAATCCTGATGGCTTATAGGTTAAGTGCTTCGCTGCTAACTGAAAGGTCAGCTGTTCAAACTCACCAGCTGCTCCATGGGAGAAAGATGAGGTAGTCTGCTTCCATAAAGATTTACAGTGTTGGAAATGCTCTGGGCAGTTCTACTCACAATGAGTCGGAGTTGACTCATGGCAGTGGGTTTCATTTGGACTTTGGGGATGGTTCTGGACCTAGAACAACTTGGGTGACTGTTTCAACAATGAATGAATATGGCTAAGAAGACTTGAACACATTCTGAAGGTTAGCTTCCCTTATTAAAAAAAAGGGAAAATACTGCTCCCACTGGCAGGTCTTGTTTATAATGATCAACACCCCACAGGAAGAAGACAAAAGAAAAACAAAACAAAACAAAACATGGTATTATGTGTCCTTTCAGAAATTTTTAAATTCAATAATTCTTAACTTAGTCTTCCACAAATTTCCTAAAATCATGTTCAATTTTAAATTCAACTGCATTCAAAACTATGGGCGGGGGGTGGGAGGGAAATATATTTTGTATGTATACCCTTTTGTGCTAGTAAACTCATCATGTACATGGTTTGCTTTTTCAACTAAAACAACTTAAAAAGAAATTAGGCTGGTGTCCAGGGCAAGACTAGATCCTAGTTTTAGCCTAGGGAATGAAAGCCCCCTGTCCAAATTACCTATCCTACTTTTTCTGAAATACTTCCATCAAGAAACAAAGATTTTCATTTCAAAGGGCAAAAATCCTTAAATGTGTAAATATAACTTAAATCATTGATATCAATGAATATCAGCCTAAATATGAACTGATAACGGACCTTTTTCTATCTTTACAAAGGTTATAAGGCAAGCAAACAACAAATCTCAGAAGGGGAAAAGCAAAAATGAGCAGGAAGAAGACTGAGCAGGCTGTATCTTGATTTGCTTATTTCACAATTGCTTCCAGTTTGCTCTCACTCAAGGACACAAAAAACAAACAGCTGTTCAAAGAGATTTCAGATTCCTCGCTGATACTTTATCAGGAACTCTGGCCACAAGCAACTTACGAGTTCATAAATACTCTCTGAGGCACAGTGAAATAGATCCAAGTTGGGTTTTTCTTCTTAGTTGAAGTTAAAGCTTCTGCAAAGTTAGATGTTTCTCTTTTTTGTCAAGGATAAACACAAGAACTAATAATGAAGCCACGTGAAACATTCACACTTACTTGCAAAATATATGATCACATTTTGTGGAAACAGGCTCTTTGATTAACTCCAGACTAGAGGAATAGGGAGAAAAAACACAACAAACAGAAGACCAAAAAACAAGAGAGAGAGAGAAATAAATAATCTAAAATAATAAAACAAATAAGGCAACAATTTATTTAAAAATAAACATATATAGTAAAGAAGCTCAACTTTAAGCTGCTAGAATTAACTCAAGGCAAGGCTTTAAGTCCACTGAATACTTATTAAATGTGTATGGCGGTAGATGACACAAATACAGCAGAAACTATGATCCTTACTGCCAATGAACTTGAAGACATCAAAACACAATTACACTGATCTTTTCAATACTCTCAATTTAGCATTTTAAAATTAGTTGTTAATACTTCATATTATTTAGTTTTCACAGATAACACTTTTTTGAGCTATCATTGTGAATATAAATCCTGTTTCTTAACTAAACTCTAAGCTCTGTAAAGACAAAAACTTCTGTTTGCATTTCTTTTGGATTCCCTCACAGCATTTTTTTAAAAAAAAATATTTTTTTTGTGTGTGTGTGTGCATGGTAAATATATACATATTTACCACTTCAATAATCTTCACATGTACAGTGGTGTAGTGCCTAAGGCATTTGACTGCTAACTAGAAGGCTGGAAGTTCAAACCCACCAGCCACTCCTCAGAAGGAAGGTTGGACAATCAACTTCCGTAGTGATACCACTTCGGAAACCCAAGGAGTAGTCGCTATGAGTTGGATCTGACTTGACGGCAGTGCGTTGCGTTTGTGTTGTTGCCTCTTTACTTTTAATTTAATATGGAAGATTGCAAGCATTAAACAAGTAGAATGGTAAAATGAACTCATCTATTATGACCCAACTTCAATTACCAACTTATGGCCAATCTTATTTCATTTATACCCACTCTCCCACTCCAGACTATTTTAACACAAATCCTAGTTATCATTCCATCCATAAATATTTCTGAATATATCTTTAAAGATATAGCATAACTATGAAACCATTATTATTCCTTAAAAAATGAAGTTTCCTTATCATCTAATACACGATTAATGCTCCAATTTTTAATTGCCTCTTAATTTTAAACAGTTAAACTGTTCAAATCAGGACCCAAATAAGGCATACACATTGCATTTGGTTGCTATGACTCAAGTCTCTCTTAATCTATAGATTTCCCCTCCTTTTCCTCCCTTGTCATTTATTTAAGAAACTAGGTCATTTAACTTGTAGTATTTTCCACATTCTGGATTCTGCCAATTATAACCCCATGGTAGGAGTTCCTGGATGGCACAAATGGTTTCATTCTCTACTACCAATGGAAAGGTTGGCGGTTCTAACCCACCCAGAGGTTCCTCAGGAGAAAGGCCTGGAGATCTACTTCCAAAAGTTCACAGCCTTGAAAACCCTATGTAGCAGTTCTACTCTGTACACATGCAGCCACCATTTGTCATTTAATATGTCCCTCCAGCCTCTTTATTCCCTGTATGTTAAACCAATTTTGATCAAATTCAAGTTCAATTTTTTGGCAAGAACACTTTACAGGTGTAAAGTGTACTTTTATTGCATCATTTCAAGAGGTACATGTCTGCTTTGTGATTACTTCTTAAAAACAAAGTAATAAAACACTCACTATAGAATATTTAGAAAGTAATAAACTTTAGAAAAGTATAAAAATTTTGAGAAAACATGTTATGAGACAAAATATGTATGAACTGCTATATGGAAAATGAATTTGCTCTGTAAACTTTCACCCAAATCATACAAAAATAATTTAAAAAAATTTTTTTTTTTTGAGAAAACACAAAAGAAAAAGAAAAATCCCTACCTGTCCATTCACAGAATCTCCAGGCCTTCCTGAGGGTCATTAATTTACTCATTTAACAAGTATTTATAGAGCCGCTATTACATGCAGGCACTGTTCTTGTGGCTGGAAATACAGCTGTGAACAAAATGAAGTCCCTTCATAGAGCTTAGCTGTGATAGGCAGTTGGTAGAAAAATGAAGATATGGGAATAAGTGCTGGAGGGAAATATAATAAAGCAGGGTAAGGAGGACAAGGAGTGCAGAGTGGGTGTGAGTGTTTATATCCTACATGGGGTGGTCAGGAAAGGCCTCACTGAGGTGACAGAGGACAGGTGAATAATGTAAGGAAAGAAGCCCTGCAATGTTACAAGAACATTCCAATAGAGGAAGGAGAGAAGACAAAGATTCTGAGCAGGATTATCTGAGGAATAGTGAGGAGGTTAGCATTTAGGATGGAATGATCAAGGGGAAAAGGAGCAGATGAGGAAGCTGGAGAGGCAGCTGCGGGCCTAAGTAGGCAGGAACCTGTAAACCTTTACCTTTTATTTGGAATGAGTTTTAGAAATTGATTTCTGGTAAAATCCAGGCAGGACAGCAAAGAACAGGCAAAGGGGTAGGTGACAGGAATGTGTTCTTTTCATTAAATGTTTAACTTTTTTGAAAAGGATCACAAGAAAAGCTGGGAGACAATGGCTTCATTGTGAAAGGTTTGGTAACACAACTCTTAATCATGGGGTTTCTGACCTAGTACAGGGCAATTTAAAAAAAAAAAAAAAAAAAGAGTAAGAAAGCTGGGTTTCTGCTACCAATTTTTTTCTTTCTTAGCAAAGTGATTATTCTGGTTACCTCTTTGCTGCTCTGAGAGAAATATACCACAAATGTGATGGCTTGAACAAATAGGAGTTTGTTCTCTTATAGTTCAGGAAGCTAGAAGTCCAAGTTCAAAGTGGCAGGCTCTAGGGGCTGTGTGGAAGCCCCTTGACCTCCAGCTTCTGCTCTGCCTCTTGCTCCTGGCCCACTCTTCACTCAGGCAGCTACTGGCTGCTGGGGCTGACAAGCCCAAGGTCAACAAATAAAATGGCACAGTCCCGATGTTACCAAACCACACAGTAGGCCATTGATTCAAGTCCATTGAAAGTCCCAGGATTGGCAGAGCATGGCAGACTGCTGAACGACTCCGCTACATGCAGGGTTCAAGCATGCCAGAAGCTAGGGACCATTCTCAAAGCCGTTTCTTATATATGGGAAGCAGACCGCATACCCAAAGCAGCTACTCAGCAGCTCCAATAGAGTCCATCATGGAGTTAATTACTAATCTCACCATGGGGAATAACTACATTCAGCTGCCCAGCCACTCAACCAGGCCCAGGCAAGTTGACACATAAACTTAACCACCACAGTAACCTTTTGGCCAACCACTCTACCTAAATTTCAGTTTCCTTTTCTGTCACCTGCCCTGCCAGTTACTTCAGACTATTATGAGGACCAAATTATGTGCTACTTAGGAAAATACTCCACAATCGAAAGTGCTTTGTATAAATGTTTTTATTATTACTTGAATCAAATGATTTTGATTTTAAAAAGAAAAGATTTTAAAAAGAAAAACAATGCCAGCAAGGAGAGCTCTAATTTGTTACTAAGTCACTATTCCTGAGATAAGCTATCACAGAAATTCTCAGTAAAAGAGAAATTGGATGTAGCTACCATACCAGATGGCTTTTATTCTCACCAATGACTCAATTCTGAAATAATTATATTTCAGTATGGTAATTATAATCCAAGCTATACAAACATACCGTAAGTACAAACTTTGCACAGATGAAAACCCCAATATGTAAAAAGGTAATGACTGTTGCAGGAAAAGCTTGAAGAGAGAATAGAAGTGAAAAGAAAAAAAAAAAAAATGAAAACGATCCTCTTCTAGGTGCTGATGAGCAAATGTTTACTATGAAAGTGATTCAGATATTTTAAATACTTTTCAAGCCAGGCAATATTTTATGCCTACTATGTATTTGCATTTTGAGCTTTCAGCATAAGTAAGTGAATGAAAAATGATAGTAGGTTCAGTTAGAGAAAAACAACCATCAACTAGGGTACACATTTTAGCAAATTCTTCTGAAAGTCAAAATGGTTTTATAGCCATGTAAAAAATGTAAAAAGAACTACCACTTACTAAATTCCCAAGAAGGGATTTTAGAGGCCATAAGGAATTTTAACTCAAGTGTAAGGTTTAAAAGGATCCGTGGGTGGTACAAACAGTTAAGTGCTTGACTACTGGCCAAAAGTTTAGAGGTTCAAACCCACTCAGAAGCACCTGGAAGACAGACCCGACAATTTGTTTCCAAAAGGTCATAGCCTTGAAAACCTTATGCAGCAGTTCTGCTCTGCACCCATGAGGTCTCCATGAGTTGGAATCACCTCAGTGGCAAATAACAACAATTAGGTTTAAAAAGGACTAGGATGAATAGTTTCCGAAGCCTAAATCAATTTCTAATGGAAAATGAGTAAAATCAATAAGCTGGCAAACACACAACAGTTGATTGAAAATGAAAATTGGGCATTAACTTTCATTCTTGCATCCTTAATTTTTATGTATCTGAGTTTTTTAATTGATGGTTTAATTTGCCAGAATGAGAAAGAACATTACATTTTTATGACTTAGTCCCATGGAAATGTAAAATAAATGGACCCAAATGCCACACTATGGAGAACTTTTGATCACTCTTCGTAATTATCATGAGGATTCTGCAGTAAGTTGGCTTTTCCAAAAGCCATTTTTCCCCCAAATTGTCATTTCCTGCTTCCTTGGCTCTGATGCTTCATAAATTAGGCTGTAAATCTCACTTAGCTCTTATGTTTTTGTTTAATTGAGATGTTGAGGGGCAAGGGAGAGGAGGGCTACTTATAAATCTTGCCTCTCTCTGAAAATACAAAACATGCATTTTCCTTGATCTCATTTACTTGACTCCATCGATGACAAATAACTTTCATGAAACACAAAGGAAAATATACATGAATTCACTTTCCTTCTTTGAGTAGGTACAGTTTTGCTTTTTTTCCCCCAAATTTTATTTATTTATTTTTTGTTGAGGATAATACAGCAAAACATACACCAACTCAGTAGTTACTACATGTGCACAATTCAGCGATATTGATTATATTCTTGGAGTTATGCAACCATTCTCATCTTCCTTTTCTGAGGTGTTCCTCCCTCATTAACATAAACTCACTGCCCCCTAAGGTTCATATCTAATCTTTTTTGAATTGCTGTTGTCAATCTGATCTGAGAGATTAAAAAAAAAAAAAAGCCAGACTTCCAGTAAGATGGAGGAATAGGCAGACAAGCAACACAGACCCTCTTCAACAGAGAAAAGAAAAACCAATTGACAGAGATACAGAAGATAATCCTGGAGTCTTGAGCTTTTAAAGTAACTATACAGAAGTGGATTAGGCACTGACTAGTGAAAAAACCTGAACGAAAACAGTAAGAGACAGTCAGAGCTTCAGACTATCAGCTACTCTGACAGGTCCAACAGCCTGAATAGTTCCAAGTGGTGTTGGGACCTGAGAACTGACCTAAAAAAGATCAGCCCTGGTCACTAAGGGCTGCAGGGACGAATGCGCCAGTGGCCTATGACTAGGAAGGGAAACAGCAAAGTGGGAGACTTGCAAGCTGTTGACTTTCTGCTGTCTGGAGGGCACAGCCATTTTGAATATTTAAAGTGACCGAGGGTGCAGCCATTTTGAATCTTTACAAGTGGCAACCATTTTGGATTTTAAAGTGATAGCATCCTCATTCAGATTCCAGGGACCTAAGAATAGGCTCTGTTTGCCAAGGTCAGCAGGGACACACAAGAGGCTGACAAAGGAAAGGAGACAGGTGGTGAGTGTAAAAGTGCTGCCCACTAGCAAATAGAGAAGCACAGCACAGTGCACTGCTTGCATAGATAACATACAAACAAAACAAAGAAAATGAAAATCATGGGCAAGTCATTCCAACATACAATCACCAATTAAATATAAACACAAAAACGTCACAGTGCCTCAGAGACAACAGAGCATCACAGTTCACACAGAGAAGCATGATAAAGCAGTTGAAACAAGGGACCAGGATACAGACCCAAAACACATCCCTGAGGAAGATGCAGCATTGGAATACTCTGATAAGGAATTAAAAAGAATTATATTTAGGTATCTTCAATGAATCGAGAGACAGATCAAGGAAAACACAGAGAAAACCCTAGAACAATGTCAAAAGATAATACAAGAACAAAATGACAAAATAAATGAAAAATTAGAAATAATACAAAATCTACACACAGAAATCCAGAAGATTAATACCGAATTTTCAGAAATAGATAAGCCATTGAATGCCCAAAGGAGCAGAATTGAATCAATGGGAGACAGAATTAGGGAGATTGAAGGCAAATACCTGAACACTTCTTTGGAAAGGGATAAATCAGAAAAAAGATCAAAACAAAATGAAGAAAGTATAAGGTTCATGTGGGATACTATTAAAAGGAATAACCTACGTGTAATTGGAATTCCAGAATAGGAAGACACAAATAAAACCACAGAGAAAATTGTCAAAGATTTGTTCGAAGAGAATTTTCCTGGTATGATGAAAGATGAGGATATATCCATTTAGTTAGTCCAGCGAACCCCAAACAGGACAGACCCCAGAAGCAAATCACCTAGACATATCATCATCAAACTCACCAAAACCAAAGACCAAGAATTATGAGAGCAGCATGGGAAAAACAGAAAGTTACCTACAAGAGGCAACCAATAAGACTAAGCTCAGATTTCTCGACAGAAACCATCAGGCAAGAAGACAATGGGATGGTATACATAAAACACTGAAGGAGAAAAATTTCCAACTGAGAATTATGTACCCAGCAAAACTATCCCTCAAATATGATGGTGAAATTAGGACATTTTCAGATAAGCAGAAATGAAGGGAATTTGTTAAAACCAGACCAAGCTTACAGGAGATGCTAAAGGGAGTCCTTTGGACAGAGAAGCAACAGTCAACAAGAACTGACCATTAATACACATAATGATATAACCCCGAAACCAACCTAGCTATGAAGTATCCAAAGTAAATAAGCCTACAAGACTGTAAACAGGGAACCAGAGACAGAGACATCAGTTGACAAACGAGGACAACTACAAACCAAAAAGAAGGAAAAAACTGTGTAGTTACAGAACTTCTAGATGGTAGAGAAGTCAAGATAACCAGAAGATATAACGAATTGTTCTAAACTTGGGAAGAAAACTATAAATCACAGGGAAACTCAAAGGAAAATTATAAACCTTCACATCAAAAAAGAGGACCAGTATAAATATTCAGCAAATACTAAAACAATAACAATGAAGGATGAATTGATAACAGAATTCATAAACAAAACAAGTTCAGCATAGAAAATTATATGGCACAAAGAAACTGACACCATGAGAAAGCACATAATGAAAATGATAGCAACAAATTCATATTTGCTGATAATTACATATCTGGCAAGGGACTTATCTCTGATTTATAGCGGAAGAGTGGATTACCAAACAATGGTACCTACACATAATGGAAAACTATGCAGCACTAAAGAATAATGTAGAGTCTGCAATACACCGCATAATATGGATGAACTTGGAGGACATTATGCTGAGTGAAATAAGTCAATCAAAGAAGGGCAAATATAGTATTAGTTCATTGTTGTGGAGGGTCAAGGAAAGGTTTATATATGGAGGGAAACTCTTTGTTGGTTGCCAGGGGTGAGAGGGGAGGGGAGGGACCACCACAAAAAAAAAAAAAAAAAAAAAAAAAAAAAAAAACATTGACCCATGTCACTTTAGTTTAGTGTATTTCACTGTACATAAATTATATTTCAATAAAATGCATTAAAAAAAAAAAAAAACCACTGCCATCAAGTCGTATCCAACTCATAGTGGCCCCTCCTTGGGTTTCCAAGGCAGTATCACTACAGAGGTAGGTTGCCCAACCATGCTTCCAAGGAGCAGCTGGTGGATTTGAACCACCAACCTTCTGGTTAGCAGTCATATGCCTTAGGCAGTATGCCACCAGAGTTCCCTTGATATAGATAGATAGTTCTTAAAGAGCATCATGCTCAAGGCAGAACTTTTTTACTAGCTGAGCTAAATATTGTTTAGTTTTAAGATGACTTCAGAGGGTATTTTTGGTTTATGGTTTAAAGGTTATCTCAGGGCAGGGGTTCATCCAATCTTTATGGTTCCAGGAAGTCTAGAGCCCATGAGAATTTGAGATTCTTTTCTGCATTTTCTCCCTTTTGATCAGGATTCTTTGATCTGGAATCTTTGATCAAAATTTTCAATAATAGCAGCTGGGCACCATACAGTTCTTCTGATCTCAAAGGAGGCAATTAGCCACACATTCCATATCCTCTTCCTTTCCGTAACTCTTCTTCTGTTGTTCCAGGTGAACAGAGACCAGTGTTGTATTTTGGATGGCTACTTGTTAAGTTTTTACAACCCCAGGGACTATACAGTGAACTAGGAGGTAGAACAGAAGTATTAAACATGTTACTAGGCCAAATTAACTGGTATATCCCATGAAACCATGACCCCAAACCTCCAAATTAAGGAATTGAAGCCCATGAGGTGTTTGGCTGTACATAAGCAGTCTCAGTAGCTATTCCTTTTTTGTTGTTGTATCAATTTATTTTTTTAATGTTACCCACACTAACCATCACCATATTAAAAAAAAAAAAACCTGCACTATCAAAGAACTGCTTTTTTAATTCTTTAATTCAGTCAATGAATGTTGATCAAGTGCCTACTAGGTCCCAGATACAGTTCTAACTACTGAAGACAGAATAAAACAAAAACTTCTGTCCTCATGGATTTTATGTGTTCTGTAGAGGTAAGTCAGAATCAACTTGACAGCAATGGATTTTGGTAAGGATAGAGAAAGAAGAAAAATAAATTACATTGAATATCAGATAGTAAAAGTTCTATGGAGAAAAACTAAGCAGTAAAGGGGGATAAGGAGTGTGTCAGGAGTGGGAGTGTTGCAATTTTAAATAAGGCAGTCTGAAAATACCTCTTTGAAAGGTGGATATTTCAATCAAGATTTGTAAGCCATGCAATTATCAGGGAACGAGCATTCCGGGCACAGGGAACAGCAAACGTTCAGAGGCAGGAGAGGGTATAACATGTCAAGAACAGTTAAAGAGGCCAGAATGACCA
The DNA here is from genome assembly GCF_000298275.1 of Orycteropus afer afer. Lineage (NCBI taxonomy): Eukaryota > Metazoa > Chordata > Mammalia > Tubulidentata > Orycteropodidae > Orycteropus > Orycteropus afer. Next base: position 99,243 of record NW_006922373.1, on the reverse strand, counting down.
GAATAAAGAGAGTAAGGGAAGAAGGGAGCAGGCAGGCAATAATTATCCTAATTTTCCTCTCTGACTTTTCACCAAGAGATTCTGAGGTATGACTTTTCATTTATTTTGTAGATTTAAGAGAAACTGTAGAGCTCACCTAGTGATTACTTGGAGTTCTCAACCTTTTTTTGTTCCATGAACCCTCTTTGGCTGTTAGTGAAGCTCATGGTCCCCCTTCTCAGAGTAATGCTTTTAAATGCATACACGTACCTATTGCCATTGAGTTAATTCTGACTCATAGTGACCCTATAGAAGAGCAGAATTGCCTCAAAGGGCTTCTAAGACTAATCTTTAGGGAAGTAGACTGTCAAATCTTTCTCTTGCAGAGTGGCTCATGGATTCAAACTGCCAACTTTCTGGTTAGCAGCCAAGCACTTAACCACTGTGCCACTAGGGCTCTTTGCTTTAAAATTAAACAAGTAACTAATTATATTGAAATGCGGTTAGTTCACCAATAGGTTTCCAGGGAGCGTAGTGCCTAGAGGCACTTGACTGCTAATCAGAAGGCTGGTGGTTCAAGCCCACCAGCCACTCTTCGGAAGGAAGATGGGGCAATCTACTTCCGTAGTAATACTGCCTCGGAAACCCAAGGAGGGGTCGTTATGAGTCGGGTCCGACTCGAAGGCATATAACGACACCAACAACAATAGGTTTCCAAGCGTCCTGGAAAGTCCATAGGTTAAGGACTCCTTAATATGCACAAAGCTACTTTCTGGGTAATGACATATGTTCTATACCTTCACTGATGTTTCAGTTACAAAGGTAGATGAACTTTTCAAAACTCATTGACTTGCACATTTAAGATCTGAGTGTTTCATTGTATGCAAATTATACCTCAATTAAAAAATAATAATAATAAAATCAACAGAATATTCTAAATCCCTCTTCATTTTATAGATGAAGGAAAACAAAGGCTCACTCAAATGGTCAGAAAAGCTAAAGGCTTTGATGACTTGCTGGGTTTTATTTACAAAACTAGTTTCAGCCAAAGGTTCTCCCAAAGACCTATCCTCTCACAGAAACCAATTATTCATGATTTTTTTTTACCATTATGAACTGTCCTTTCCAAGTATCAAGCCAGTTTTAGAGTTAGAAGAAAAGTCCAACTGCCACTCAATCCAAATCAGATTCTCCTCCAATGCACAACCAATCAAGACATCTGTAGATGGGAAAAGATAGAGGGCTGTGTGCATTGAGGGGGTAAGAAGAGGGTGGAGAGTAAGAGTGGAAAGAAAATAGCAATTTTCTCTATTTTAAAATCCCTTTAGTTAAGAAAAACAACAACTTTAATAGCTCGATCTTAATAGCTTTTTTATATGTATTGTTTTTCTCTTCATCACCAGGTCACTTCTACTCATTTGCACAGTATATAATCACATAAGGAAGAATCATAAATCAATAAACTCTCCTGTTGACTTACCAGATTGGACACTCTAAGATTTTCTGCATAGCATTAAGGACATTTTGTACTTCTTCAATGTGAGCCACAGGTAAATCCATTTCTTTCTGTTCCATTGAACTTTAATACATAAAATATCATATAAAAATAAATTACTTTAACAGGTATATTAAAAACAAAAGCTTACAGGTCTGGAACTGAACTTACTCCTGTGACTTCCAGCCAAACAATGACAGGCATATGGGGTGAACATTTACATCAGGTAGATAGACTCCTTGGAGCTATCAATTGTGGGAGAACAGAAGGGCAGTGTTTGCACAGGGAGACAGCTCAGGGGGCTGGAATGCATGAGAGGGAAGAACACAGGGAGGATGTGGAAAGAGAGCTGTTACACTGTGGGGAATTGCAGTCAATGTCATGAAACAAAATGTGTATGAACTGCTGTATGGAGAATGAATTTGTTCTGTAAACTGTCACCCAAATCACAATAAAAATTAAGAAAGAAAAAGCAGCTTAAGTTTCTAAGTGTCATTTTTAAATAAAAGAAACTTCAGAGTGCTTTAGAATTATATCAACCATGTAGCTAATGACAAAGAAAAGTCTTTATTTTAAAAATAAATCCTAAAAGTTGTTTTCTGTAATTAAACCAAAACCAAACTCACTGCCGCTGAGTCAGATCCAGCTTGTAGCAACCCCTCCTTGCGTTCCAAGGCAGTATCTCTATGGAAGTAGATTGCCCATCTCCTTCCAAGGAGTGGCTGGTGGGTTTGAACCACCAGCCTTCTGCTTAGCAGCCAAATGTCTTCGGCACTATGCCACCAGTGCTCCTATTTTGTAATTAGTTTAAATTCTCTTTTTTCTTCACTTATAACCTCCGACCTCCTCCTTTTGAGTCTTTCTCCAAGAAAGTGACTTTCTTTCTCCACAGTGACTTCCCGGGCTGACTGGGTAGGTTGCATAGCCTCACCTTTCTCCAATCATCCTGGTTGTTTTCTTTCTCATGTTTAAAAGCAAAACCAAGAATAAAACTAAAACCAACCAACACTCTCCAACCCTAAGCCCAGCATTGCCCATTCACCTGAACTCATTTCAGGACCTTTCGCCTCAAGTACATCTCTGGCCTCCCTCCTCTTCAGGCACATTCCTGCCAATATTTGTTACATCTAATACCAAAACCCAAAAACTCACTGCCATCGAGTCATCCGACTCATAGCAACCACTCCTTGGGTTTCCAACACAGTATTACAGAAGCAGATTGTCCAACCTTCCTTCTGAGGAGTGGCTGGTGGGTTTGAACCCACAGCCTTCTGGTTAGCAGCCAAGTGCCTTAAGCACTATGGTACCAGAACTACCTTGTTACATCTACAACCCTCTATTTCCTTTTCTTCAACCTTTTGTCCTTACTCAGAAAAGTCTATGAACCCAGTTTTTTTTTTTTTTTCTAACAGGCTCTTGTGGTTTGGGTAAAAGTTCACAGGGCTTAGTTTTCCATTTAACAATGTATACATATCTTACTTTGTGACATTAGTTGCAGTCCCCTCAATGTAACAGCAGTCTTTCCACTTCCTCCCTGGGTTCCCTTTTTCCATTCATCCCCCTTTCCTATCCATTCCTCCCTTCTGAACTTAGTTCTTAGGCAAATGATGCCCTTTTTGGTCTGGTATGGTTGATTGTTCTAAGGAGCACATTCCTCATGGGTGTTATTGTTCACTTTATAGGCCTATTGTTTGGCTGAAAGGTGATCTCTGAGAGAAGGTTCAGTTCCAGCTTTGAAGGGTGTCTAAGGACCACAGTCTCTGGGGTACCACCATTCTCTACCAGACCAGTAAGTCTGGTTTATTTTATGATTTTGAATTTTGTTCTACATTTTTCTCCCACTCTGTCCAGGAAAATCAATTTGGGAACTAAATATTGTGATCCCAATCAGAGCAGTTGGTAGTGGTAGTCAGGCACCATCTAGTTCTTCTGGTCTCAGGCTAGTGGAGACTCTATGAATCCAGTTCTTAGGGTCTCTCTCCCACAACATCCTGTCTCCTCCTCTTCCTCAGAGTACCTCGCCCAGTCACATTCCTGCCCTACTAATACAGGGTACCCTACCAGGCCATCTTCTTATCATAATGTTCTCCCAAGGCACATTCCAGTTCCTATCATGACGCCATCTTCCTCCTCCGCCGTTTTCTTCCTGACCCGGACCTGCCCACTTCCCAGAATTTCCCCAAACTCACAACGTCTAAGTCTCCTCAGGTTCCACCCCCCTACCAGGTAAACACCCATTTTGCTCTCCTTCAGGCCTTTTCTTTTGGGGGCTCCTCCCCCTCAGTCTCCCACAACCTGTTTTTCGCTTGTCCCCCGAAAACCCCTCTAGGCCCCTATTCCTGCCCCATGGCTCTCTCACCCTTATCCGGAGCAAAGCTTCCAGGCTTCCTAGGCCCAGGGGCCTAGTTATCAGAGAAGCCCCTTAGGGCCCTGGGCGGCTCAGAAACCATCCGGGAACTCCAGCCAAGCTGTCGCAGTTTCAATTTATCTGTAATTCCCGCGCTTTCCTGTTGCCACGGAAACGCGCAGCCGCCGCTCAGCGCGAGCCTCTCAGAATGCAAGAGCTAGGTACGTAAGCGGAAGGGCGGGGCAGAAAGTGCTGAGCCTTTGGGGGCTCTGATTGGTCACTCATTTTTACCTGCGTGATGTAATTAGAAAGAGCCGGAAAAGAGAGAATTCTACCTGTGTTGCTATTAAGTGTCCGCCCCCTCGCCTCCACGCCTCTGGGTGAAGGTTATTACATCACAGTGATTTCTGTACTAGAGTCTCAGTAGCTACCTGAGGCCTGAATATGGGCGCAAGATAGTGCCCAAAATAGTCTGTTCGCGGCAATGGAAATCTCCTGTTTAGGTAAATAAAGGAGTTGTGAGGGTAAAACTACAATTTCCGACATGCCTTGCGGAATGAAAAGGCTTAGCCACAGTGTTCCTTGGAAACTGTAGTATTATGGAGAAGCGCTTTCGATATCGGAAGCAGGCACGATTCTCACCAAAACGCGTTGCTACATTGGAGAACTCTGCGCGTTTATGGACCTCGACATCTATGGTTTGGAGTGTTATGTTTTCGCATCTTGTCAGCGGAGAGTAAGCTACAGTACCCACAAATCTTAGGAAGACTACAATTCCCATCCAACCGCGCAAGTCTTAGCTAGTAGTCCTTTAAGGTTAGTAACTTCAGGGAATGCTGTGGGTGCCCAATTTGCCCAGGAAGTGGAAATCCGCCCTGGCCCACATCTGCGCACTGGTAGTTCCGCCCCACTCCAGTGTTTGTTATTGTTGTGCGGTTTAGGCTGTTTCTGCCCTGCCCTGCAGAAGCATCCTCGGCCAATGAACGGGGTGATAGTTTTGAAGGACAAATGGTAGGATCCAATCATCTTGTCAGAAACCCAGAGAAACAGAGGACTAGGCTCTGTTTCTATCCGCCATGTTAGATTCACCCCGCAAGGGTAGCAGCAGAGCTGGCAGCAAACGGTCTTTGCACTTGTCTCGGGCAGGCGCCCCCCGGGGGCGGGAAGCTGGTAAGGTAGCAGCTGTTGGGGTTGGGTCCCGCCGCACTTAGAAGCCTTCGGGTGCTCCAAGGGAGGAATACTGGAAAGGAGAGGGGCGACTGACTTCGTTTGTGGGTGCAGCCGAGCTTTTCACAGACCTGATGAGAGAGCCGTTCGCGTTCGAAGGGACCGAGAGGGCGGATGGCGCGGGAGAGACGAATGGTCCATAGCTCTAGACTCTCATCTGCCGATGAAAGGCCGAAACTTCCCAGCACAAAGGGCGAGGCAAAGAAAATGAGAGGAAGTCTTTAGAGGATGGTGACACTGTTTTGGGGGCATGGAGTGCTAGGAAACAGTAAGTGTAAGACTAGGATAAATGTTAAGGAAAAAAAAAAAAAAAAGACAGTACTCACAGATCCTCCTGACCGCATCCTCCTCTTCTTTTTGAGAACCTGGTAAAAGACTTATAGGTTAGGGGCCTTATGTATTGGAAAGGCACCGTTTTTCCTTTTTGTCGAACTCTCAGCTTTCAGGTCGCACATTTTATTTTAAAGCCAGAATAACCGTTACAGGCCTCTGATGGAGCCAGTAATCAGCTCAGATTCTAGTTGTACGTCTGCTTTATTAAAGAGATTTTGAGGGTTGAAAAAACTGACCTAGAGGAAACGATGACTTGTGTCAAGCAAAGTTGAGTCATTGACATGAACAGACAGTAATGCCGGTTATGAAATCTGGAGGCCTAGGCCCAGCTGCCTGGCTGTATTGACTTTAAACCTATAGGGGCAGATTGGGCTGACTATAACTTTGATATTTCCACAAGTTCAAAATTAATGCTCTTGCTAAAAGAATTTTCACATAACAGCCAGACAGAAATAGGCAGTTCTTTATGTAGACCTGGATATGGTCCAGTTAAGCTAGAATCTCTCATTTCCTGTTTTCCCTCCATCAGACGATCAGCTGGATGAGCTCCGAGTATCTAAACTAATTTCCAATTGTGTAATTTGAGAAAAGGGGAGGAAGATCTCGTTTCCTGCTGGGCTCTCAAAACTGTGGAACTGTGTTTCTTAGAAGTTGGAGTGTAGGAATGTATTTCAAAATAACCACTTTTGGCAGACTGAACCAGTCACTGCCATTCCCTGATTCTTTTGCCTGAAGTTCTGGGGAGTTGAACAGACATTCTCTCCAAATTTTAAGGACCACAAGAATTGCATTCCATGTGAATGAATGCTAGATGTCAGCAGGATTGGTGTTCAAGATTGGTGTTATTTTGGAGGTGAATTTGGCTCTAGGTGGAAACAAAGAATGGAAAAAATTGAGTTTTGAGTTTAAAAAAAAATCCCTGATCCTCAGAATTCAAGGTCATTTTTAATGACAGTCTCAGTTGTATTGCTTCACAGGGGAGTGGATAATACTGTGAAAACAGGATTATTTTAGATTCTAAAGACTAGTTTATTATAATATTTTTTATATTTGAATAACATTGTTAAGGAACTTGCACACACACACGTAGGAAGATAATGTGAGGTTGGCAAAGCAGACCTCTTTTACAGATAAAGGAACTGAAGCTCAGAGGTTAAATGACTTGCTCAAGGTTATATGGTTAGTAACTTTCTAGAGCCATGTCTGGAACCCAAGTCTTCTGATCCTTTTGCTCCCACATAATAGTGTAAACTCCCCAGACTTCATCTTATGTTTAAACAAACTTAAGCTATTTTTCATAAAGATGTAAATACAAACCAGTTCATAAACTCCTTAATTAAAAACAATTGACCAGAATAAATGTTTAATATCTATTAAAGAATTACTGTTAAACTTTTAAGCATGATTATAGTATTATGGCTGTGTTTTTTAACCTTATCTTTTAGAGATAGGTTCTTTATTATTCTGTGGATAAAACGGTGGCTGTCTTTCAAAATGTCCACAATAATACAGTGTTTGTGTTTTGTTGTTATATGCTGTCGAGTTGAATTAGGTGACTATCTTTTGTTTAAAACATTAACTGACTACAATCACTCCAGTACTGCTGTTGACCGTGGAGAGTAGGGGAGGAGGTGTGGATGAAATGAGGGTCACTTTGAATTGATTGCTGTAGCTAGGTTTTCACTGCCCTCCACTTTTCTGTTGTTTGAAATTTCTCAGTTTTTAAAAAAAAAGTCAGCAGACTACAAAAAACACATGAGCCATGAAGGGTGTTGAATGATTCCCCTGTGTAGTTTCTGGGTGGTGCTTTGGCTTCTTGTTAAAATTGATCCATTGGAGAACCTTAGTATAATTTAGGAAGGGGGTGCTTAAAAAAAAAAATGTAGAATGTTACTTTGAAGTCATACAAGGTGTAAGTTCCCTGAGGGTAGAGACTTTATCTGTTTTGTTCATCTGAGTCTTTTCTGCTACTAGCGGCTATTCAGAAGCTCTGGTGGCGTAGTGCCTAAGGCATTTGACTGCTAACCATAAGCCTGGCAGTTCAAACCCACCAGCAACTCCTAGGAAGGAAGGTTGGGCAACCTACTTCCGGTAGTGATACCACCTCGGCTGACCCGATGGCAGTGAGAGTTTAGTGTGCAGGTATTCTAGGAGCTGTGGTGGCATAGTGCCTAAGGCATCTGACTGCTAACCAGAAGGCTGGTGGTTCAAACCCACCCTCAAGTCCATGGAAGGAAGACTGGGCAACTTACTTCCATAAAGATTTACTGCCCCCCAACCCAGTGGGGGTGACTATGAGTTGGAATCGACTCAGTAGCAGTGGGTTTGTTTGGTTTGAGCAGGTATTCAGTAGGTATTTGTTTAGTTACACAATCATGGTAAATTGCCATTTAAATCCATACAGATTTTCTAACTTCTAGATGATTTCTTTGGGTGTGGCCAAAATATAAATACTTTCACCAGACATTTATTTCTCCTGTAGAGAGAGTTCTTATATTTCAAGAGTTCTAATACTTTTATGAGGAATTTTGATGACTTGCTTAAGTACAGGTCTTTATTGTATAGATTTAGCACTAATATCTTTATTTCTTAGAAAGAACAGTTTTAATTTAACAGTGAGATTTGGTTTGAACACCCCACTGGATTTAAGTTCCCTAAGAGCAGGGGTAGTGTCTTTCTTGTTCATTGTTATGTCCCCCATGCCTAGGCGGTATTAGGTGCTCAGAAGTATTTATGGAATGACTAAATGTTTATGCAGTTTGTAGAACCTTCACTAATGTATTTTCTCTCTCTTGGCCACCCTCTCCATTCTAGCCCCACAGCATGGAACAACAGGTTACTCTAAATGTGACTTTTAAAGATGAAACTCAGAGTTTTCTCGTTTCTGATCCAGAAAATACAACTTGGGTGGATGTAGAAGCTATGGTGAGTGTCACTTTTGTTTTGTTTTTCTCCATCAATTAAGCATAGTTTTCTTTTTTCCTCTAAAGGAAGCTATTTTTAGCAATGTTGTTTCATAGCTATAATGTTGTCATATTTACTATTCCTGGGTCTTGTGGAAAATTGTTTTTGTGGCAGGCTCAGTATTCACATAGCAGATATGCCCCATAAAAGGAACAAACAGATAAAGAATTTAGAAAGGGAGGTAAAATTATTTTTAAGTGCCATGTTTTCAAAAACCTGTTAATTTTGGAAGCCATTTGAGAAATGAATCGGGTGTGGGCCCCACCCTAACTAAGCCCCTGGGGAAAGTGCTCCTGCCAAGCAGTAGATGTGGTAGTGTTGGTGAGCCACCAGAGAGAAAACGTGCCTTTTGGAAGAGCTGATGGCCTGCCTTTATTGTTAGATCAGAGGCCAAGTGTCTGAAAGTTGAACAGAAGGAACTTCTCCCCTTGATGCTGAGACGGTAGTCCGTCTCCTGCTTTTCATTTTTGTTCATGCTTTTCCTGCTTCTCATTTGCCCTTTGTACTCTTCTGGTTTTGTTCAGGTTGCGATGGTGAATGTTTTACTTCCTGTGTGACTGTGTTTATCTAACAAAACTATTTGTTGCTCTTACCTAGTATGTGTGGGGTTCCTGGTTATGTGTACTTTAACCTGGTTATTCTTTTCCTAAAAAGGAAAAGAAATAGTGGAGACCTTAAAAGATGATCTGGTCTCGTTCTTTGCCTTCCAAAGAAGTTGGATCTTGTTTGTCACATAATCTGAAAATCAAACATGGTTAGCTTTCTTTTTTTTTTTTTTTTT
>NW_006922373.1:88420-89367 GCF_000298275.1 Orycteropus afer afer | reverse complement strand
TGTGGTCCCAAGCCCGCAGGATCAACTACTCGGTCCCTCTGGGTAGCTGGCTGTGACCAAGTAATGACCATAACCTTGCCCCTTGTCAGGTTAGCTTTCTTTTACTAGTTCACTAAAACCTAGGAAGCAGCCAAACAAAAGACAGGCATATGAGTTGAACATTTACCTGAGGTAGATGGACACTACTTGGAGAGAATAATCATGAGAGAAAGAAGGGCTGTTTGTACACAGGTAGACAGTTCAGGGGGCAGGAGTGTATGGAGGGATGGACACAGGGAGGAGGTAACTATTGGGGGGAAGTGGGAGGGGAGCTGTTGCATTGTGGTAGATTGTAGTCAGTGTCATGAGACAATGTGTGTGTGAACTGCTGTATGGAAAGTGAATTTGCTCTGTAAACTTTCACCCAAATCACAATTCAAAAAAAAAATAAAAACCTAGGAAAGCCAGAACCTGTGTAATATGCAAGCCGTCAGAGAAGAAACACTCAAATATTTTCCATTAATCGTGGACAGTAGGAAAGTGGTAAGATTGCATTCTGTCAATAACAGAACACTTGTGAGACCCAGAAAAACAAGGCAGTCCCATAGAGTTCCCGTTCTCATAGATTTCACTATAGTTAAATGAACTGACAGCTTGTTTTCTTTCTTTATTATAAATTTTAAGTATAATACATGCCTACTATAAGAAATAAAACACCCATTGCTAGGTATATACCCTAAAGAAGTGAGAGCCATGACAACAACAGATATATGCACGCCAATGTTCATTGCAGCACTATGTACAATAGCCAAAACATGGAAACAACCTAGATGTCCATCAACCGAGGAATGGATTACCAAACTATGGTACAGGCACACAATGGAATACTATGCAACGCTAAAAAATAATGTAGAATCTGCAAAACACCGCATAACGTGGATGAACTTGGAGGACATTATGCTGAGTGA
>NW_006922373.1:46780-86570 GCF_000298275.1 Orycteropus afer afer | reverse complement strand
AGGGTGCAGGAGAGTATGGAGGGATGGCCACTGGGAAGAGGTAACTATGGGGAGGAAGTGGGAGGGGAGCCGTTGCATTGTGGTAAACTGTGGTCAATTTAATGCGACAAAGTATATGTGAACTGCTGTATGGAAAGCGAATTTGCTCTGTAAATCTTTACCCAAATCACAATAAATAATAAATTAAAAAAAAAAAAAGAAAGAAATGAAACAATCCAAACATATACAGGTATCCTCTACTTTTTGAAAGCTCCCTTTCTACCACTTTACTTTTACCAAAGACCCTTAGCATCTGTTTTTGCTAATCTGCTAACCAGAAGGCTGGCAGTTCAAACCCACCAGCCACTCCTCGGAAGGAAGACTGGGCAGTCTGCTTCTATAGAGATAGCACCTCAGGAACCCAAAGAGGGATCACTATGAGTCAGAATCCACTCGACAGCAGTGAGTTTGGTCACATTAACCAACCAACCAACTCACTGCTATGGAGTCGGATCCGACTCATAGCGACCCCTCCTTGGGTTTCTGAGGTGTTTCATTATAGAAGTAGCTTGCCCAGCCTTCCTTCTGAGGAGTGGCTGGTGGGTTTGAACCACCAGCCTTCTGGTTAGCAGTCGCATGCTTTAGGCACTATACCACCAGAGCTCCTTTGGTCATATTAGTAGCTGTTTTTGCTAACAGAAGGAAATCTGAAAGGGATTTTTGTTTTTGTGGAAAGCAAGACTAGCATTTAGTGGGCAGTGCGCACCCTGACCAGCAAGAGGAGCATCACCAAGCTCCTCGCCCAGGAAGTGCATTCAGCATCAAGCCGCAATAGTTTTGAACTGTGTCTGTGAACACTGTATGTTAGTGTTATTTTAGATTTTATGTATTATTTGATGATTTGGTAGGTTATTTTTTGGGTCTAGGAACACTAAAAAAAATTTTCCCGTTTTGGCTTACGAAAGGTTTCATAGGAGTGTTGTATTTACAGGTAGCAGGGGAACCTGGATAAAGGAAAAGTTCCTGGTCTTTCACTCCCCCCACTTTTTTGAGATAACCAGTGTTAACAGACAGCCCTGTATGGGCTTACCCATATTTTCCATATTCACACAGATCCCGTACAGGATCAAGCTTATTTTACAACTTGCTTTTGTCACCTAACAATATATTACAGATGTAGTTCTGTAGATAAGGATCAAAACTATAGATGGTACACAGTAGTACTGTATGTGTTGCTGTGCCTTAATTTAGTAATGAAAAATAGTTGGATTGTTTCCAGATTTGTTGTATTTCCCTCTGTATATACAATCTTAAGTGAGATTAATGGGTCACCCGGTATGTTATTTTAAATTTTAATAACTATTATCAGATCTTTGCAGAATGATTGTAAAATCGCACAGAAATACATGACAGTGCCTGCAATTCTTGACAGTACTCGATGTTATGGTTTTAAATAATACTTGTCATTTAGATAAGATGGTTAAGCATGCTGATCTCTTTGAATTTTCTATACATTTTTGCCCATTTTTACCTGCACCTGCGTTGTTAACATTAACATTGTTAACATTAAGCTGTTTTAGAGATGCCCTTCATAATTACAAATATTAACCCTTTGTCTGTTAAGGGTTGCATGTATTTTTCTCAGTCCTCTGTCTTTTGACTTGTGTACGGTATCTTTTTTAGCATACAGAAATATTTAATTTTTGTATAGTAACATACACTCATCCTTTCCTTTATGACTTCTGGATTTTTGCCACAATTTGACTTTTTGATGTCTTGTACATGTAGTGTATTTTTCATTTGCAGGTAAAAGTGTCATTTGATCTGAACACTATTCAAATAAAATACCTGGATGAGGAAAATGAAGAGGTAAAATATATTATGGTACTCATTACCAGGTGTCCTGAATAAGGATCTTATTTTTCAAGCATGTTTAATATGTTAATCTCAGAAAGTGTTTTCCCTCACTTACTTGGGGATTTAAATGTATTTGATAATTGCATGTTCTAAGCAGAGTTGTATCATCTGAGCTGGAATTGAGAAATAGGGAAGCAGCATGGAAGAAGTAAATCTGAGTGATAACTTTAAAAATTATATAGTGTTCTTAAGTTCAAATGTAGTCCAAGCTTTTGTTTGGATTATAATAATAATAATAACAACCTTTATTAAGTGGTTACAATGTATAAGACTAACTATAACATTATGTATTAGATACATAATTATCATCTCTATTTTACATATGAGGAAACTGAGACATTGAGAGTTTAAGTAATTTTCCCAAAATCACATAGCTTGGAAGTAGTAGAGTAAGCCATACCCTCTTGCTACAGAGCCCAGGCTACTAACCACTATTTTATGCTGTCTCTTAATATGGCTGAAATAAAGGAAGGTACAATAGTTAAGTGATAAAATTTTTAAATTACAATTCATGACTGACTTGTGGCACTAGAAAAGCTGAACCCTTGGCCTGAGATGCTGTGTCTATTCTGTAAGGCTGTTCTTAATAACAGAAATACTCAATTGATGAGATGTTTACAATTCACTGTTGCTTTTTTCCTTTTGCAGGTATCCATCAATAGTCAAGGTGAGTGAGTCCCTGAGAGGACCTTCAGCTTTATTCAGAAGCCTTATCTGTTCATGGACTTAGCTTCTCCACTTACACTCAAACCTTGTAACAGTACTTATTTTAAATTAGAATTTGGCATGCAATAAATTGGCATTGTACTCACTCATCCATAGGCATTATTCACATAGAGGATTTTTGCTATATAGCAGTGTTTTGTATATAGCTTGGTTATTCAGGATGATGACTGAATGGACATCTTTAAAGACAGCTTTAATGAGGGATTCTCTTATGTTTAAAATGCTGCTACTCTGAAAATCATATGCCTCCCTGTTTGACACACATAACTTGTCCTCCTGGTGTTGCAATCTGTCCCAGACTTGGATATATGTTAGTGTCAATTTATATCTTAGTATCAACTTATAAACACATATTAACACTATTCATGAACTCCCTTGAGGCCTGTGGTTCAGTAAGCCTAGTGTGAGGGAGCTGAGTTCAGGTTTCATAACTGGAGGGTGCCAGTAGCAAAGAAAGAGGAATTTAAAACAGAACTGTTCTGCACTAGTTTCTGTTTGTGATGGGATAAGAAGAGAGTTTATCAACATAAAGGTAGTAGCTGTTTATATATTAATGATTATAAGCTAAGAAAACTTAAAAGGTGGGGTTGCCTGTACCTACTAGAATCTTTGAGGCCGGTGAAGAATATCACAATGTCTATTTATTTTTGTCCTTTTAGGAGAATATGAAGAAGCCCTTAAGGTAATGGTTATTTCATCTCATTTCCAAATAATTTTTAAATACCTATTAAACTAAAATTTCAACCTGAATTCCATTAGTCATGGAGAGGATCTAATGAATATAAACATGAGAGAACCTATTTTTAGGGACATTTTGATGAGTAGGGCTGCCATTCAGCAGTAGGGAGGTCCTGGTATAAAAGTTTTCCCCAGTTATTTTCCCCACTTCATTGTTGGTTTTGGTGCCACCATCCAAGTCTTTAAAATACAGTAAGCTCTCTGAAATCATGCTTTCTGGTTCATGCTTCTCATTTCCCTTCTTTGCAATATTCCCCATGGAACATTGCAGTGAAATGTGAGCAGATTTAACCATAGAGTTGCATACCATCTCCTGTTTAAGTCAGTGGTGAATTAGCTAGAGCAGTCATCAAGGTCATTTATTCCTTCTGGTGTGCTATTCTGTCCTTTCATTACCGCTTTAGCACTTAAGATTTTTTCTTTATGGTTTGATGACTATCTTTGCTTTGTATAGTCAAACTTTTTCTTGGTTTTCCTTAGTTGAGATACCCATCTCTATACATAATTTCTCCTTTCTGTTTTCTTCAGTTTTCTTGTGGTTTTCATATTTCCTCTTTGCTTTTATGCTATTCTAACATGCTATTCTCTTGCCCCCTTCACTGTTATCCTACTCTCCCTGGCATTTCTCTTTCACTATTTCAGAAGCTATAGTTGTTTCTCTAAAAAAATCTTCTAAGATCTTTGTAACTTTTTCTGCCTTTCCCACAAATCTTACTTACTCACCTGATCCTGTCAGGAAGCTCAGATCTTAGGAGCCTAGAGTTTATATAAGACTGTCTTGCCCTGGAAAGCAAGCATATTTTTGCATTTTCATATTTAGTACTTAAGATCCCCTTATATTTTGACACATTCCATTGCAGTCTTTTTTTGAGCAATTTTTCCCTCAGACCCTCCCAGACATTTTACTCTAAAGCTTCTTGGTGGCTTATGGTCTAGAACAAGGATTGGTCAACTACAGCCTGTATGCTCACTGCTTGTTTTGTAAATAAAACTTTATTAGAACATAGCCATGCCCATTCATTTATGTATTGTCTGTAACTACTTTTGTACAGAGTTTTGATAGTTGTGACAAAAACCATATGGCCTCAAAGCCTAAAATATTTACCATGTGGCCCTTCAAGAAAAACTCCTGGTTTAGAATAATAGCTTTAAAACTTTGTGACCATACAATACTACCTTTAAATGGAATCTTAAATCTAATGTGTACAAATAGATCAAAGAAGAGCTGTTCTGGTTGATATTGGGAGTACTAGAACCTTCCACTGTGGCCTCTCAAATCTTGGACACATGGTACCTTCATGGAACCCTAAATGCTCCTTCAAGTATCATTTCCAAATTGGGGTTTATAGCAACATGGTTTTCAAAAGGAGATGACTAGTTAAGCATGTTTTCCAAAATACTATTCTTAGTGAAAAAGTAAACCCTGTTACAAGCTATATAGTTTTGAGTTTCTCGAATTCTGTTAGCATGGGATTGATTTGTTTAGAAAACTGAGGTTGGAGTCCCTAGATGGACTCTTAGGTAAAACCAATTACACTGGAAGGCAGTAACCCAGCTATTTTAGATGAAACATCTCACCTAGTAAATTGCTATACCATGAACCCATATTTGTGTTGGTTTCTGGTAACAAAATCATTCCTAATTAAAATTTCTGGCAAAGCAATAGCAGGTTGAGTATCCACATCGTATGTGTTGTATGATTTAATAAACACAAATCCTGCTATTATTCCGTTTTCATTGATTACACTCTTCTGTTTAGGTGTTTTCGTAATTCCGTTTGGGAAAGGAGACTCCCAGTAATGATTTTGTTTCATGATGTGTGCTCTCAGATGGCAGTGAAGCAGGGAAACCAACTGCAGATGCAAGTCCATGAAGGATACTATGTTGTGGATGAAGCTCCAATCCCAGTAGTAGCAGAAAAACGACTAGCTGCCAGGGCAGGAAAGAAGCCACTTGCACATTATTCTTCACTGGTGAGAATCTTGGGATCAGACATGAAGCCCCCAGAGGAGCCTGCAGCACAGGTATTAAGGGGATGGACCTGTCTCTACAGTTTTGCTGGTCCCGTGTTTCCTTGTCTTTGATCTGTGATGTGAGATATTTAGAAAAGATTTAGGGGGTATTGTGATCTTCTCAAACTCTGATTGAAATTGATAGCAGTGGTAACTTCTGGTGAGGGGAAGTGAGTGGGATAGAGACTTAGTTTTCCATAGTCCTTCATGCTATTTGATGGTTTGTGTGTGTGTGTGTGTGTGTGTTTAAAAAAACAAACAAACAAAAAAAAAAAACACGTATACTTAACAAAAGAAACCTCAAAATAATGCAGATCAGGAAAATTAAGTAGAGAGAAAACATAACCACCATGATCTTGGATTGTGTTTTCTTAGCAGTTACCACTTGCTCCATGTGATGTAGACCAGACTCAAGACAAACCCCCTGACTGGTTCACAAGCTACTTGGAGACCGTGAGTGTTCTCTCTGGCTTCAGTTTTAGCAACAATGCTGACACAGGTAGAATGTGGAAGACTAGAAAGCCAGACCCAGATAGCTGCTGCCTCTGGTGCAGGTGAATGAAGAGTGGTCACTAATTTCTAAACTAGAGAAGTTCTGGTCAAGAAAGCTCTTAACTTTTGCAGTGAGGTACCCAGAAGAAGGAAGAATCTAATTCTAAGGATATAAAGGGAAAAGGTCAAATCTCTATGCTTGAGAAGAAAGAAGTTAAAAATTTACTCATTGAAAAGATTTCTTAGTATTATCTTTGAACCATTTTAGCTGTGGAAGGAATAGTCTTTTTGTTATTATGTGTCTATTCACTCAGTAGATTTAGCCATTTATGTTTTTACATTATACTGGAGACAGTTTTCAGGTCTGTTTGGTATCTTCACACCTTTTGCAATACTGGAACTGAATTTTTCCCTACCTTCTGCTCTATATCTAGTTCAGAGAGCAAGTGGTTAAAGAAACAGTTGAGAAGCTTGAACAGAAATTACATGAGAAGCTTGTACTCCAAAGCCCAGGCTTGGGTTCCTGTCCATCAGAAGTCTCAATGCCTATTTCAGATGAAACATTGTTTTTGCCAGAAAACCAGTTCAACTGGCATATTGCTTGTAGCAACTGCCAAAGAAGAATCATTGGTGTACGCTATCAGTGCAGGTGAGCGATAGTTTAGAGATAGTTGTCTGTTGGTAGTCCTCAGAGCAGCACCCTTGCCGGCATTCTGGATGGGAAGGGAAGCTGGGTGTATTCTGTCTCTGAGCATTAGACGTAGTAGCTCTGGATTGGAAATGCAAACTGCTCTTTACTCAAATCCTTTCCGGTTTGAGAGTTAAGTATTTGGCTTGTTGTTTTCAGATGGATTAACAATCAGGCAAATTATGTTCTCCAAAAACAAAATTAGATCACCAAAGATGGTCTCCCTGTTGTTCCAGATGCTTTCAGATGCTGCTTCATCCTATAGATTTCCCATTGAAATAGATACAGGTTAAGTGTTATTATCCCCATTTTATTAATGAGGAAAACTGAGACATGGCATGGTCCAGTGACACACTCAGGTTACTAGCTAGCTGCCAGTAGAGCAAATCAGAGGTCTAGTCTCCTAACTCCCGACCTCGGGTACTTCCCACTGTGCCATTCTACACTCTGCCCTTCTTTTCCCCTCAGCCTGTGCCCATCCTACAATATCTGTGAAGATTGTGAGGCAGGGCCTTACACCCATGACGCTAACCACATCCTGCTAAAGCTGCGGAGACCTGTCGTGGGACCCTCTGAACCACTCTCTCACTCAAAGTTGTCTGCTCCTCGGCTTCCTGCTGCTCTGGAGCAAGTCAGGTAAAACCACACACATGGATGTTTGGTCTCTGGGTTTCTTTGTTTTTCCTTTTTATTCAAAAAAAATTATTGTGGTAAAAAATACATAACAGAAATTGGCCATTTTAAACCCACCCCTTCCCCTTTTTTTCTTTTGTGAAAATTTACACAGCAAAACATCGTTCTCTGGTTTCTTGGTTCTGGTGACAGGGTGTGAGTTACAAAACTACGGATAGTCTCCTTGATCTCTGTTCATTTTCTTTTTTTAACTTTATTGTGATTTGGGTGAAAGTTTATAGACAAATTCATCATCCATACAGCAGTTCACATATGTCTTATGAAATTGACTGCAGTCTCTGACAGTGCACCAGCTCTCCTCCCACTTCCTCCCCATAGCCACCTGTCCCCTGTGTCCTTTCTTCCCATGCTCTCCTGCCCCACAAGCTGCCTCCCTGTGCATGCAAGCTGCCTCCCTGTGCATACACAGCTCTTCTGTTCACCCATGATTAATCTCTCCAAGGAGTGTATCTACCTAATGTAAATGTTAGCTCATATGCCTGTCTTTTGTTTGGCTGGAAGCCACAGGAGTGGGTTCAGTTCCAGACCTGAAGGGCAGCTAGGGGCCATAGTCTCAAGGGTTCCACCAGGCTCTGTCAGACAAGCAAACCTGGTCCTTTTTCTTTTTTGATTTTGAGTTTTGTCCCACATCATTCTTCTACTCTATCCAGGATCTCCTACGTAGATCCCCCTCTGAGTGGTTGACAGTGGTAGCCGGAACCCTGCTCATTTTCAATTACTGTGCAGTAATGAAGACAATCACCCAAAGCTAATGATACGGAAATGATAGTAGAGAATGAAATTCAGAAACTGAGCTAGAAGCTGATACTGATGGAGACTGCATTTGGCTCAAAATACCTCTGCAAGGCCCGTTTGTGTGGTTTGTTGTATTTAAGACTTGAATTTATCATCTTACAGGCTCCAGAAACAGGTTGACAAGAACTTTCTTAAAGCAGAAAAACAAAGGTTGCGAGCTGAGAAGAAACAGCGTAAAGCAGAGGTCAAGGAACTTAAAAAGCAGCTTAAACTCCACAGGAAGATTCATCTGTGGAATTCTATCCATGGACTTCAGAGCCCCAAGTCTCCTCTGGGCCGACCCGAAAGCTTGCTGCAGTCCAACACCCTGATGTAAGCCTGGGGCCTTGGTGGGAGCCAAGACTAGGTTCTGCTTTCTAAAACTGGAGTGTCAGTTAATGTCAGTCTTATTTGTTTGCAACCGCTAACACCTAAACCTTCAAAATGTCCTGTTCTTTGATCCTAGCTTTGTTATAAGAGTGGTTTGCCAGTTGTTCATTTTTTTTAACAGACTTTTTTTTTTTAATACATCTGTATTATGTATTTACACATATATATTATAAAACATATAATATATGATATGTGCATATTATTAATACAGTCAACACCCAATTTTGATGAGGTTCTGTTCCCACAACTCTGTCTGAGTAGATTCAGAGATGTTGAATCCCTCATTTGCTTTTATTTTTTAATTTTATTTTGATTTGGGTGAAGATTTACAGAGTAAATTCACTTTTCATACAGCAGTTCACATATACTTTGTCTCATGTCGTTGACCAAAATTTACAATGCAACAGCTCCCCCCACCACTTCCTCCCCATAGTTACCTCTTCCCAGTGTCCAACCTCTTCTGCACTCTGCGCTGTCTCCTTCTGCATAAGCAGCCCTTCCTTCTCCCATGATTGTTCTCTCCAGGGCGTGTGTCTACTTGAGGTAAATGTTTAACTCACATGCCTGTACTTTGTTTGGCTGGAAACCACAGGTGTAGGTTCAATTCCAGACCTGAAGGGCAGCTAGGGGCCATAGTCTCAGTGGTTCCACCAGGCTCTATTGGACCAGCAAACCTGGTCCCCACCATCTTTTTTTTTTTTTTGCCTCCAAATGATTTTGAGTTTTGTTCCACATTGTTCTCCCTCTCTATGCAGGATCTCCTACATCCCTTCCAAGTGGATGACAGTGGTAGCCGGGCACCATCTAGTTCTTCTGGTCTCATAGTTGTATAGGTTGCAGATCGGATGGTGTACCAGTCGCTAGGACTGATTGTTTCCATTAATTTTGGTTTTCTTCTTTGCGCTTGACGAGGAGAGACCCATCGTTGCATCTAGATGGCAGCTTGCTAGCTTTTAAGATCCCAGTCGCTACTCGCCAAAGTAGGAAGTGGAACAATGTTTTGTATAGTATGTTATGCCAATTGAGCTTGATGTCCCCTGCGACTATGGTCCCAAGCCCGCAGGATCAACTACTCGGTCGCTCTGGGTAGCTGGCTGTGACCAAGCAATGACCATAACCTTGCCCCTTGTCAGCTCTACTATACACCTGGGAATTCTGATCATTCACATAAACTTATAGGCCCATTGTCTGCCAACCCTATATATGATCTTGGATACACTCCCCATTTAGACATACCTAATTGTTTAGCCTGTCCTCCTATCTATCCGTCCATATACCCATGTTTGCTTTCACTGACAACTCAGTACTGTATATGCAAAAGGGTTCATATTTGTTGTCTGTACTGCCCATGTACCTCTCTCTGTCTTTCTCATCCTCAATGCTGCCATATTGATCACTCACATTTGGTACATTGCCCTTCTCTTCACCCAAATCAATATTTATCTCTATCTTTCTAACAGCGTTCCCTCCCCTCCCCTCCCCCCCCTGGTAACCAACAAAGAAAATTTCCTCCAATAGATAAACCTTTCCTTAACTTTTACAATAACGGACTAATACAATATTTGTCCTTTTGTGACTGACTTATTTCACTCAGCATAATGTTAACAGACTTTTTTTAATTAGGCTTTTTTTTTTTAGAGTAGTTTTAGGTTTACAGAAAGTCGTGCTGAAAGTATAGTTTCCATATATCCCTCCTTCCCTGCACATGGTTTCACCTTTTGAAACCTCCCATTCCTATGGTGTTTGATATGTTATTATTGTCCATAGTTTACATTAGGTTCACTCTTTGTGTTGTCCTGTGGGTTTTGACAAATCCTTAATGCCATGTGTCCCCTGTTAAAGTATGGTACAAAATAGTTTCACAGCCCTAAATCTCCCCCGTACTCCACATTTTCATCCCTTCCTCTCTGCCCTGAGCCCCTGCCAACCACTGATCTTTGCACTCTTGTTCCAGCATTGCCTTGTTCAAAATGGAATCATTCAGTCTCTTTTTCAGGCTAGCTTCTTTTACTTAACAGTTTGCGTTTTAAGGTTCCTCCATGTCTTTTTGTGACTTGATAATTCATTTCTTTTTATCTCTGAATTACCCTCTTTTGTATGGAAGTAGCACAGTTTATCCATCCATTTACCTATTGTAGGAACATCTTGGTTGCTTCCAATTTTTGATAGTTATGAGTAAAGCTGCTGTAAACATTCATGTGCAGGTTTTTATGTAGGCATGTTTTCTTGTCACTTGGGTAAATACTTAGGAGCATTATTAATGAATGGGTGTTGTATTTGCTACTTGCTTTGCTGTCTTCAGAAAGATGAAAAACCAGTAAGATTCAGAACTGGGGTTGTTAATGACCTTTCTTCACTGGAGGCAATCCGTATTTGAAGCAAATTAGCAAATGTTTTAAGAGTTTGACTATAATTCTATTTATAGATCTTTAAATTAGCCTTGCCATGGCTTTTTTAGCTCAGGAGTCAAACCTGTCCTTTTTGAAATTTTGAGTTTGTGTTATTTTTAAAGCAAATGCAGTAGGCCATCCTCAGGAGTCATAGTCAGGCGCTCAGGCCACAGCAGTTTATATCCACGGGCCTTCACACCCAGTAGCAAGTGACTAAGTGTGTGAATTTTCTGTGCAGGCTCCCTTTGCAGCCTTGTGCCCCAGTTATGCCAACCCTCAGCGCAGCATTTGTGGATGAGAATTTGCCTGATGGTACTCACCTTCAGCCAGGAACCAAGTTCATCAAACACTGGAGGATGAAAAATACAGGCAGTGTGAAATGGAGTGCAGACACAAAGGTATCCTTTCCACAAAACCTGAAGGTGATGTAATAGGATGTGGCTGAGTGCTCAGCTGACAGACTTTCTTTCTCTTGTCACTGTCTTTTTTAGCTCAAGTTTATGTGGGGAAACCTGACTTTGGCTTCTACAGAAAAGAAGGATGTCTTGGTTCCCTGCCTGAAAGCCGGCCATGTGGGAGTTGTGTCTGTGGAGTTCATTGCCCCAACCTTGGAGGGAACATACACTTCCCACTGGCGTCTTTCTCATAAAGGCCAGCAGTTTGGGCCTCGGGTCTGGTGCAGTATCATAGTGGATCCTTTCCCCTCCACGGAGAGCCCTGGTAACCTTGAAAAGGGCACTGTCGGCTCAAGCAAAGCTGATGATGTCACCTACCAGCAAGAGGTGAGCGTTGGCAGGCTTTGGCCAGTGCCCCAGTGTACTTACTGAGTTAGGGAACGGGTGACTGAAACAAAGAGAGCTGAAGCACAGCTGGTCATTCTTTCAGGACTCGTGAAAGGCTAGCTACTCTCCCCTCCCCTAACACATTTATATACTGAAATTTCGCCCAGTCCTCAAGGGCTTTGTTTGAGTGGCCTAAGGATCTGAGTGCTCTTTGTGGTGATGCTTGGCAGTCTCTTTGCTGCCCAGCAGAAAGAAGGGTGGCCTGGCCTCGCCTGTAGAACTGATGGACTAATAGCTTTACTCCTTAATGTTACTCTCCCCTGAAATATCCCTTATGTATGTTCCCTAAATATTAATGAAGCCTTGCCCTGGTTGTTACTTGGTGTGCAGTTTTCTAAGACAACTTCCCTCTATTAGTGGGCACTTTTAGAATGATTACTTCTTAAATTTAGGAGTAATCACTAACAGTGCTATGTAAATAAAATATATGTGTGTGTGTGTGTATACATACACACACACATATATATATACACATACATAACATACATATATATATTAGGTGGTGTGTACCACAGGACCACATGCATGCTTTCTCTTCTTTACAAAAGTAATGCATTTTCCTGGTAGGAAGTTGACAAAATATGGATGGGTGGGTGGACCTATGTTAGTTTCCTGGTTGTGACTTGTATTATGGTTAATGTAATCTGTTATCATTAGGGGAAGCTAGATATAGGGAATATATGTACTCTGTACTATTTTTGTAACTTTTCTGTAAGTCTAAAATTATATACAAACAAAAAGTTCAGGAAAAAAAAAGTAGTAATGCAGCGATGTTTTGTTTTCAGAAAGACCCTTCAGCCTGTTGAGGGCCTAAACTCTGTCCTAATGGTTTGTCTCTGTAGGAAGCCTTTCTTCTGGCCAGAGAAGAAATTCAGCTTGATGAAATGACTGAGCAGACAGAAGGGACAGGAACCTGCATCCCTCAGAAGATAAAGAAGGTTGCCAGCGAGAGGGAGCTCTACATCCCATCTGTGGACCTTCTGACTGCCCAGGTAGAAGATTCAACACTTTGAGGGGCAAGGAACAGAGAGCACCGGGGAAAGTGTTTTGCTGCGTTGATGAGAAGGTGGTAGCTTTGGGTGGTGTCCAGGATGGTTGAGTTTATGGCTACTTTGATAGAGTCAGATGCATTAGTGGCAGGGGAGTTCACCCATGGGAATAACAGTTTCTGAAACATTTCATTTAGAATTGTGACCTCACTCATGTGCTTCCCCACAATTTCATTTGAGTTGCCTCTGCATCTCACCTTCTGGTTCACCTTTATACCCATTGCATTTCCTGTCTTTCCTGCCATTTGGCCATCTATCGCATTCCCATTTAACTCTCTTCCCTGTCACTTGGTTGAGGTGAGGCAAGAATTTAAACAGAGTTGGATCCATGTACTGTAGAGCTCAGTGCCCTGCAAGTCCCATCAAGACAGAACGTGGTCCAGTGTGCACTGCAAGCAGCCTGATATTGCCCATCTTTTTTCCAGGATCTATTGTCCTTTGAGCTGTTGGATATAAACATTGTCCAAGAGTTGGAGAGAGTCCCCCACAACACCCCTGTGGGTAAGAATGTTACTAGATTCACCTTGTCTGTTTTATTACCAGACCCAAAAGTACTACAATGTGGACTCTGGTGGTTAGCATTTTATTCTCCCACGATGTGATAGTAAAGTCGCACCCATGGGTCTGGTTTCCTTCTTTCCCCATTGTCTATCAGAGGCAATGATAAAGTTTATGTGAGGCTTCCCCACTACTCTCCACTATAAAGGAACCCTCTTCTCCATTTTTCTGTAGAGGTTTTGTGTCCTTTTATTCCATTACATTTATGGTTCTGTGTCTTGGCTATGACCTTCCAGGCCAGATGACTATCCTCCATCCTACATTAATCTGTCTGAGATACTTGCACCTCATGGTCTGGAGAAACTCTTTACAACAGGCCTTGAAACATACTTTCCTTCAGCCTTGCAGGAGGCAAGAAACCTGTGAGCTGCTTCTGGGCACTGACTGTTGAGGATGTGATGCTTTTTCTTGGTTGATGGTTCTCCTGTCTTCATTCTCCAGATATGACTCCCTGCATGTCTCCTCTGCCACACGACAGTCCTTTAATAGAGAAGCCAGGCTTGGGGCAGATACAGGAAGAGAGTGAAGGGGCAGGATTTAAAGCACTTCCGGGTAAGGGGTTAAGTGTTTGCAAAACACTTATATCCCCTTTTTCAATATCTTATCCTATTTTTACACCTACCCCCTACTAACCTGACCTTGGTGTGTGAATGGGTTTCTGTAGGATCTCATTTTTTTAAGTTGCCTCATCTTCAGAAGGCATAGATAGCAGCTGTTTGTTGGCCTAGTGTGAGCATGGCTGATGCCTGACATGGAGAAAGCGCCTCAGCATTTTAAACACCAAGCTCAGACAAGGCTCTCAACTCTTTCAGATTCCACAGTGTCAGTGAAGAGTGAGACCGAGAACACTGCTTCAGTGGAGGAAGCAGAAGATGACCTGAGTGGGACCCAGTTTGTGTGTGAGACTGTAATCCGATCCCTTACCTTGGATGCTGCCCCTGATCACAACCCACCTTGCCGACAGAAGTCCCTGCACAGTGAGTGTCCCCTCATTTCGCCCACCTAGTGGGGTGGCACCCAAACAGTGATTGTTAGACCCATGTTAGAAGTGCCCTTCCCTGAGAGTGAAGATAGGATGGTCTTTGTTAGAAATTGCAGTCACATTGGTTTCCTCATACTCTATGTAAGCTGCCTGACCATTTTAATTATAGCTTTTGGAACAAAGAAGCTGCCAGACCTCTTTCTGTACTTTCTCAGGTGCAGAATTACAGTTGCATTCCACAGAGGAAGAGCAGCCCATGCTGCCTGGACTCTGCAGAAGAGTCTTCCTATAAACTGGCTGAGTGTCAGCCTGGTTGGCAGCTGAGCTGTCTGTGTTTTCCTAGGTGGTGGTGGTGGTGTTGTTGTTTGCCGTCGAGTCGGCCCCGACTCATAGCGACCCCTCCTTGGGTTTCCGAGGCAGTATCACTACGGAAGTAGGATTGCCCAACCTTCCTTCCGAGGAGTGGCTGGTGGGTTTGAACCGCCAGCCTTCTGGTGAGCAGTCAAGTGCCTTAGGCACTATGCTACCAGAGTTCCTAGGTGGTAGTCCAGGAAATAGTGGCTAGAGATAGGGGCACCAAACTGAGTTTCTCCAAGTGAAATTCTGCTGTGACAAACACCTTATATCAGAAATTTCTAGATAGCAGATAGGTAGAACCAATACCATGTTTTTCAAGAACCATCTAAAAATTGAAATTCTAGTGTATCAAAATTATATGGAAAATCTATGTATAATGAAATTTGACCTGTTCTTTCAATATGATTTGTCTCACTTTTGTTTAAAATACATATGTATATGAATGTGTGACCAAAACCCCAGAAGGATTTAGACCAAAATGCTCGTGGTAGTTATTTTTGATGGGACAATGGTGTTTTGTTTTGTTTTTCCTAATCCATATTTTGCCCATTTTCTACCATGAACATGCACTGCTCTTATAAAGAAGAGGGGGAAGCATGCATGCTGTCCTGTGATACACATCATCTGCATTTTCTTTGGTCTTACAGCACTGTTAGCTACTTTATCAGTTTCTTTTGAACTG
The DNA here is from genome assembly GCF_000298275.1 of Orycteropus afer afer. Lineage (NCBI taxonomy): Eukaryota > Metazoa > Chordata > Mammalia > Tubulidentata > Orycteropodidae > Orycteropus > Orycteropus afer. Next base: position 71,301 of record NW_006922373.1, on the reverse strand, counting down.
TGTCTCAGTACATTATCCATCACATGGAGGCCTCATCATTTTAAGGTCATATTCTTCTCTGAAGCCTGGATGTTTCTGGCTACTTTGTTTTTGTGACCTTTGAGTGTGTCCAGTTTGTATGAGCTTTTAGAATACGGCCATGGTTCTAGCCGCAGCCCATCCTGCTGGTTCTTCCCTCTTCTCTGACATTCACATTTCTAGCCCATGTCCTACTTTACCAACTTAGGGTAGCACCAGAGGCTGCTTTTAGCTTATACCTTAAAACTGGTTGCTTTCCTCCTGTAGTGAAATCTGCCTCATGTGAAGGAGGGGGACCACTTGGTGATGAGAGAGAGGAGATTGTCCATATCGCTGAGGAAGAATTTGTTGAGGAGGAAGAGGAGGAGGATGAGCTCAAAGATGAAGTTCAGAGTCAGTCCTCTGCTTCCTCAGAGGACTACATCATCATCCTGCCTGAGTGCTTTGATACCAGCCGCCCCCTGGGGGACTCCATGTACAGCTCTGCCCTCTCTCAGCCAGGCCTGGACCGAGGAGGTGCTGAAGGCGAGCCTGGGCTTGAGGCTGGACAGGAACCAGCTGAGGCTGGGGAGAGATTCCCTCGAGGAGAGACCCAGCCCCAGGGGCACAGCGTCACTGACATCCTCATGACCTCACAGATTCTGGAAACAGTGCCCCTAACTCCAGAGGTGGTGGGGCCTCCACCTCTACTGCCCAGGTACCGTCACACCCCTCAGCTGGGATGTTCTTCAGAGGTAAAAAAAAGAGTAAGAGGGGTCAACTTGACCTCACAACCTTTCTCTTCTTAGGAAAGCCTGCATTGAGATAAATAAAAGTTATACTTCCTAGCACCTGTGGGTTCTAGATTTAAAGAAATACTAGTTGTAGTCACCCTTAATTATATAATCATAATCATTTGAGTGTAATCCATTTATGTTTAGATTGTTAAGAGCCACTTTTTAAATGCAAAGTTCCCAGTATCTCCTCTCCTTTATGAGCAAAGGCAGCAAAACCCTTTCTTTTTATCAGTCCCCAAAATTCCTAAGCATAATTAGGAATTTAAAGCTGTTATTGGGGGGGGGGAGTTCTATGAAATCACATAAATTATTTTTAATTCTCTGCTGGATCTGTCTATACCATTGTTCTTACCATGTGGAAAATGCTGGAGCCTTGACTGTAGTTTAAGCTGTTCTCCTAGTGAGCTAGACATTTAGCTTTACCAGCACCACTTAGTAGAACATAAGAGGCCAGACTGAAGCCAGTCTCTCTAGCTTGACTGTGGCCAAAGAGGCAAAGGAGTGGAATTTAGTCCTTCTGACATGATCCCTAAATACGTGTGACCTGGATTAGGAATGTGAAGCGTGTGTGGAGAATTTAGCACTGCTGTGCTGTGTTTACTGTTTCTCTACCATTAACATTGCTGCTATTTCAGCTTTCTATATTGTGTCTTTCTGAAAGCAGCCCTCCTTGTGTACAGCATCATGGTTCCCCAGGAGTGGATTCACCAGTTACCATCCCAGAAGTTTCTTCAGCCCCTGATCAGATCGAAGGAGGTAATGACCAGCCCGAGCTTTCTCTTTCTCTCTCTGATCCTCTCTGCTGGAAACTAGGTATTACGTAGGCTCATGTCTCATGAATCTTGGCAGTTTTTAGGTCTTTGCCCTTTCTCTCTTTCTGTGTTCATCCCTCATACTCTCATTTCTGTTCTCTAACTTACCCACTGCTGTCGAGTCGGACATGACTCATAGCGACCCCTCCTTGGGTTTCCAAGGCAGTGTACTATGGGAGTAGATTGCCCATTCTTCCTTCCAAGGAGTGGCTGGTGGGTTTGAACCGCCAGCCTTCTGGTTAGCAGTCAAATGCCTTAGGCACTATGCCACCAGAGCTCCTGTTCTCCAGCTTAATAGTTCTTAAATGAGACATCACAGAGATAGGCATTGCACTATAGTGGGAAGAAAGCAGACCTTGGAGCCACAGAAGTCTAGGTTCCAGCCCCAGTTCCACCTTCTCTCACTGTGCGGCCTACAGTACCTCAGCAGGTATATAACACCTATAGATCTGTTTCCTCATCTGCAAAATAAAGAGTTATGAACTATAAAGTTGTTGTGAACCATGAAATTGTTGTGAATAGACCTTCAAAGTCACTTCCTACTTATTTCCTCCAAAAAAATAAAACTAAAAGTCCTTACAGACTAATAAATCAGTATGCTCGGATTACAGAATTTATTATTCTGATTTAAAAACTCTCACCTTGCATTACATTTTGAACAATTTCTCATCATTTACTTAAACCGCCCCCCACAAAGTTTCCCAAATACTTAAAAAAAGAAAAGAGACTTCAAATACTGTGATCAGATTGCAACCTGCCTCCAAAATAGCTTTGCTGTGAGTTAGAGAACACCTGGCGCTTATGGATGCTGCATCTAACCAACACCTCTTTTGCTTTTAGAGCCCAGAGGCTCCTCAGGACTTGTAAACAGCAGACAGAAGAGCTATGACAACTCAAGGTAACTGGACCTTGTGCAGTCTCTTCTTCAGAAGCAGGTGGATAAGCTACTATTGCTTCTGCTTCAAAGAGCCCATGAGAGTAGGGAAGGAGAGCCGTCATCATTCTTGTTATCATTCCTCCTGACACTTTAGAGCAACACTGAGCAAAGGGCCAAAGGTGATACCTAAGAGTGTTTCCATTCCAGATCAGAGAGGAGTGCCTTGAGAGTCTCTTGTCTCCCTCACTTTGGTGCCAGAGAAGGCAGGAAGGGCAGGCCCAGTGTGCATCTTGGTAACTTATTCTTAGGTACATCTACCTCTCCACTCCCAAACACCTCAGAGCGGTGTCAAGATGGGTCTTCCCTACATTCCTCTGGGAGGTGTTTCCTCCAAGCTGCTAACCTGGCAGAGATGGACTGCTGGTACCCCAGTATGCTCTTGACCATGTTATTTTTCAGGTGGAACTGAAAGCTGGCATGCTACCCAGCGTGGTGTGTTTTCTGCAGTGCCCGTATCTTGCAGCAATAGAGCTAGCCCTATATCAAACCCAGATTTGTTGCTACAAAACCGATAACACAACCAATCACATTCACTTTTTACATCTGATTTTTTTTTCTTGTAAGCAAATCTCTTTTTCTTTCAAGGATTCAATTAGAGCCCAGATTACCTTGTAGGAAGCTCAAGACTTCTTTGTCTTAGGGAAATCCTTTGGTTTTTCTCCCCAGGCACCACCAAGGGAGCAGCATTGCTGGAGGACTGGTGAAGGGGGCTTTGTCTGTTGCTGCCTCCGCATACAAGGTCCTGTTCGCTGGGCCACCAGTCACTGCGCAGGTTAGTGTGTGTTTTATTTTCCTCATGGAAACCCAATCACAAATGAAAACAGCGGCCTTGGGGTTGGAGAGTAGCATGGCATTGTGGAGAAATCATTGGCTTTAGATTGAGTCTTAGTTAGTTAGTGTCCAGCTCTACCATTTTCTGTGACTGACCAAGTTACTTCTGGAAGGAAAAGAACAAGAACTGATACTTGTTGAGGACCTACTGTGTGAGGAACTGCTCCAGGATCTGGGACTATAAGATGAATAAGACTCTAGTTTCTGCCCAAAGCCTAGGAAACAATGGGTAAGAAGACATTTACACTATGGGGTAAGATCCTGTGCTGGTGCTTTCAGACAAGTGGCATACTTCACCTGGGCTGGTAAGGCCAAGGAAGGCTTCCTGGTAGATGATGCCTGAACTTAGTCCTGAAATAAAAAGTAAGTTTGGACAGGAAAGAAGGAGAAAAAGGCATTGCAGACAGAGTAGCCAGAAAAAAGTCTTGGAAGTATAAAAGAACAAGTTGAATTTAGGGAACAGGATCATGTAGTCTAAGAAGAAGAATAAAAAAGACCAAATAATGTAGGCTGGAGGCAGACCATCATGCTCCTTGTTTGTTGTGTGTTGAAGAGTTTGGATTTTATTTTAATGCTATTAGGGGAGCATGTCAAGAGTTTAAAGGAAGTGGTTAACAAGATCAAGGTCTTAGTAAGAGAACTTCACTACAGTGAGGATGTTGGCATGAAGCCAGGAAAGAAATCAGTTGAGAATCCATATGTAGGTAGGAAGGAAGAATGAAAGAGATAATTAACCCACTGCCATCGAGTTGATTCTGACTCATAGTGACCCTATAGGACAGACTAGAACAGCCTCAGGGTTTCCAAGCCTATAGATCTTTACAGAAGCAGACTGCCTCATCTTTTTCCTGTGGAGTGGCTGGTGGGTTCAAACTGCTGACCTTTTGGTTAGAAGCCTTATGCTTTAACCACTGCACCAGAGTTCCTTGAAAGAGATAATTAAGAGGTAGTAATGACAGAACTTGGAGACCATGATTCAGTGACTAGAAAGAAGTCAATGGTAAATCCCAAGTTTCTGGCTTAGGTGATGAATAAAAAAGAATATGCAGGAAGAAGGACATATTTGGATGAGAAGAGAGACAATTAGGTCAGTTTTGGATGGTGTTGCATCTGAGACATGCATGTCATATCTAAGTAAAAAGAACCAAAATGCTGTCGGATATATAAAGCTGGAGCACAGGGGAGAGAGCTGGCCTGGCGATGAAGTTGGACCCTTTCTTTCAGGTTATAGCAAGGGCCGTGTGATTGATCATCCAGGCAGAGTAGGTAAGGTAAGCAGCAGCCTTTAAAGAATAAGGAAGTTGCCTACAAAGAAGACAGGTAACTAAAGGGAAAATGAGGAGAGTTCTGTGCTGGAACTTAAGGAAGGGAGTTTTAATAAGGGAGGAATGGTCAGCAGTGTCAAATGCTACAGAGAGGTGTGGGCTGATAGTGAGGAATTTCAAAGTGCAGGGATGCCCCACTTTTTAAATAGCTGGGCTCCAGAGGGAAAGAGGGGAAGCTAGGATGCGTAAGGCAGAGGGGAGACATTTTTAAAGATGTGTGAGACTTGAGCTCTTTTCTTTCAAGGAAAAGAGCCAGCTGGTAGCAGAAGAGATGAGAGAGAGAGAGAATAATTAATGGACAGATTCCTGAGATGGTGAGAGGTGATCCAAAGCAGAGTAATTTTGGAAGGATCGATTTGGAAAGGAGGATGGATCATCTATTCTGAAATAAAAGGGAAGAAGGGAACAGTAGGATTGGGTAGAGAGGGAAATGCCAGAGGTTATGCTCAACACACATGCAGTTTCTCATTGGAATTCTCTCAACAGCCCTGTAGAACAGGAGGTATTTTGTACCTTGATTTTCATAAATAAGGCTTTGTCTTCACCGGGTTTTTAGAGCTTAATTTCATCTGTCCAAAGAATGCTTCTTTCTAAAAGTCTTCTCTGAAGTGTTCTCTTCCTAGTCCTAAGACAGTTCATTAGTCCCCAGGTTTCCTTTCTCCTTCCAGCACACACATACCTAATTTCTAACAGGGCCTTCCCAATCCCCCTCACCCCTCAGGAGACCCCTGGTACAAAGCAGACAAGTGCACCATCCTCTTGTTCTCGTTACCTAGTATTTTGTATAAATCTAGGAACAGTAGTATGCTTTATTAGTAAGGTAAAGTTAACAGTTTAAGAATTTACAAGATAAGCACTTACATAGCAAATGTCCTGCTTTTCCTGTCTGCACACAGCCCGTAGTTTCTGAAGACCAGACAGCAGCCTTGATGGCCCATCTCTTTGAAATGGGATTCTGTGACAGACAGCTGAACCTGAGGCTGCTGAAGAAACACAATTACAACATCCTGCAGGTTGTGACAGATCTCCTTCAGGTCAACAACAACGACTGGTACAGCCACCGCTACTGAAGAGTTTCCTTGTATTAAATAATAACTGCTGCTCAGAGATGATCTTTATTCTGTTATTGGGGTGTGGGGTAGAAGTCCTTGCTTGTTTTTTAATCTGATGACTATTTATATAGCCCATCATTGAATTGTCAAGACAATATATGCAATACAGTATTTTTTGAAGCCAATCAATGACCAGAACTTAAATTTTCACTTCAGACACTGGATGAATAGTAGGAACACAGTTTTTTAATTGATTTAGATAAAACTCCTTTCTCCATTTTTGTGTATTAAGTATAATCTGAACTCCCTGTAGAACCAGTTTTCTGCTTGTATTGAACCATAGTTTTTTTTGTTGTTCTGTTTTAATTCTTAGCTAATGTGGATGTTTCTATGGAGGTATCTGTTAATTGTCAATTTTTAAATGAAATGAACTTTGGAAGGAAGGCTATCATCAGTTGTTTTCAAGAATGATTATCATTTCTCTCACCCTACAACCCCAAGCCTCACAGCTGTGTGCATTGAAATGACACCCAGAGCATGACAGAAACATTGATACTCTTCCTTTCTCAAGGAGAAAATAATTTTCCAGCAAGACTTAGTAATTGATACCTTTGTTTTCTAAAGACCAATTAATCCGTTTAAGAGTATCCACCTTGTAGGTCTGCATTTCAATGAAAGGAGGGAGGCGTGTGCTAAATAATTAACTCACCAGCACCTACTGAGCTATGTTTATTGTAGTAAGTTTGCATACATTTTTCTTTTCTTTAAGGGAAAAAGAAAGTTAAGTAGGTAGTATGAATATTTTGCTAATACTCTAGGGAAGAAAAGAACCCTTCTATTACTTAAAAAAGGAATAGTAAATTTTAACAATTACACTTTTAAAAAAAATATATATATATATATATGTATGTATGTATGTCATGGCGTATCTTATTTTACAGCAGAGTGAGGGAAATAGAAATATGAATGAAAGGCAGACTCCTATGTTAATCTCAGTAAAGTTCACAGGTGGGCAAGTGAGTGTGTGCGTGTGAGGTATGGGATATCCTGATGACTTCTTAAATGGCTGAAGTCTATTTAAAAGTATTTTGCCCTAGAGAGCCTAGAACAGGAAGACGCTGGTATTTTGCAGAACTCGGGTAGGGGGCAAACCCACTGAAAAATGTTGTGGTTGAATCTGAGGATGAGTGGGAATGAGCTGCTTCTTAAAGAGCCCATATCCTCACTCTGTTTACAGAAGAGGGTCTTGGGTGCAGTTGATGAAGGAAGAAAAAGGGTAATGAAAAGTGCTGAAGATTTGTTCAGAAAAATGACTGCTCAAGAGCAAGTGAAGAATCAGACTCCTAGGCCAAAGGGGGAAGGAGAGTTAAAATAGTATTATTTAACCTGGTTGGTATTTATAATGGTGATTTTATAATCATTAGCCATAACATTTATTTACAGTATAACTGTTGAATGCTATTAAATAAAACCAGGATTCAGACCACAAACCAACCAGGCTGTTAGTTATTTTGAAGGTTTTTGTGAACAGCAGGGTGTGTGTAATTGTGGTGGGTAAGAGACCCATCCGGGCCTGATCCGTCTTGACCCCTGAGTCTTATTGTAGAAATCCAGGAACGTCGTGGGTCCGGTCGTCCACCTCCTTGTACTTGTACATAACCACTTAAAAGAATGGTGAAATAAAGGTCCTTTGAAACTTCTACCCTGACTGGGTGGTCTTTGCGGAAGCTGAGTCCAGAGCTCGGGCTTGAAGAGCAGGAGAGCCTGTCCCAGAGCCGGGAGTCGAGAGGGGGATGGGCCCCGGGAGGGGGGCGGGACTTCCTGAGTCACCATCAAGGCTTGTTGTGGGGCCAGACTTCCGCACTTTCGTTTCCGCTTACAGCCTTTTCGTCGCTGCTTATCGCTCGAGATAAGATGCTCCCGGGACCCTCCTTCCCTGGGTTCGTTTTTGAAGGCCAGGACCAAGGGACCCCGTGTGCCTTCCCCTAGCATCAAGCTCAACTGACGGCTTCTCGGCGTTTCTAGCGAGAGCTGAAATCTCAATGAAATACCCGCTTCTCCGTCCGCACCGGCCTCACCACTCTGCAGACCGAACCCCGAAAGTGCAGGAAGCAGCTTTGGTGTTCTCGGAGACCAAGGTCCCTGCACTTCACTCCCTTCAACGCACCCCATTCTCTCCCCCCAGGACCCTGCCGAAGGGGGATAGTTGCGGGGCGGCCCTAGCGCCACCTTGCCACAGAGGCCCTTCTCCCCAAAAACACTCCAGACACCTTGCTCTCTTGCAACTGAGAGGAGCCACAGAGATCCCAGACCTGCGCCAGGTGAGGCTCCCCTTATTTTAACTCACCTTGCCCTCCTCTTTCAGCCACCCCTCCTGCGTTTTTCCAGATAGTAGCTTTGATCTTGCCTAGTGAAGTGTATTGCTGTGAGCCATCCTCAGGCGGGCTTTCCTACGGAGCCAACAAAAAGCAGCGAGGAAGTGGTTCCCACGCCTTCCAGGGCTTCTTTAAGTAGGTTTCTGAGCGAACACCTGTGATCTCTCTCTCTTTCTCCTTGTTTCAAAGGATCCCTGCTTTCTAATGAAGCCAGCACCTGCCGAGGCTCAGGAATGGAAGTTTACTTCCTTCCACCGCTCGTCTGGGATACTCCTCAGGCTGTTTTGCCCTGGTGCTTGTTGTCGTTATTTGCCGTTGAGTCGGCCCGACTCATAGCGACCCCTCCTTGGGTTTCCGAGGCAGTATCACTACGGAAGTAGGATTGCCCAACCTTCCTTCTGAGGAGTGGCTGGTAGCGACCTCTTAATACTCTTGTTGAGAGGCTGAAGGGAGTGCAGACTGCTGCAGCCCAGCCCTAGGCAGCTTCCTTCTCTGGAAGTGATTGTCAGCAACTTTCTCAGGAAAAACAAAGCTGGGCCACTCACTTATGGAAGTTCCCCAGTGTGCAATCACTTCCTCTTTTCTTTTCCCTTTTCTTCTCCCTCTTGTGGGCAGACAGAACTCTCCTACAATGAGGAATGGAGCTCAAATGTATTGCGATTTCTGATATCAAGAGTCCTAAGTAACCATACAGTTTTCCAAACCTTGTCTTCTTCAGGTTCGCACTTCTTGAGCCCCTTCGTGGGCCTCTTCACTAACCTTGAGAACTTAAAAGCAGAGTTGTATTCTGTGTCGGTGCTAACAAGCTGAGCATGGAATTTGTTCTTGTTTCATTAGTGAAAAATCGCCCTGCAGGATGGGGGAAACCTTCTCCCAGCTGAGCTCTCAGGAGGACGAGAGCAAGTTGATCCTATCCCAGGACCGAGCCAATGGCAGCAAAGCCACCAGCTACTCCAGCACCAGTAGCAGCAAGTCCTTCAGCTCCTGTGTGCCTTGTGAAGAAGGGGCTACTGGTGGCGGCTTTGTGACTTGTCCCACCTGCCAAGGCAGTGGAGAGATCCCCCAAGGTGAGTAGGCCAAGGTTCTAGAAATAATCTGGAATCCAAGAAAAGCTCTGATCTTGGCCTAGGGCCAGACCCCCCGAGTGCTGTTTGAATGTAGTTGAGTCTGCTCCCAGCTCGTGGTCACCCAGTCTCAGGTAGGCGAGGGAGGGGCTAACTACCCCAGGGTTTGCTGCAGAGACCCCTCCTTTTGCCCTGGTTGTATCCCCAGCTGGGGTTTTCCAGCCACTCTGCTGCCCGAGCAAAGCTCTATGGCTTAGGATTCAGGAAATTAAAAATTACCTTTCCAAAGCTGGCATCTCTGATTTGCTGATGACTTTCATAGATTCCTTACACCTGTTAGTGAACATCTCATTACCCTTCTAGAGAGGAAAAGCTGAGCTGCCTACTTCAGTATTTGGTGCAGCCCAGTACTCCCCTTCCTGCTGGGGTGGGGGAGCAGAGGCAGCATGTTTCTGATGTTAGTCTGGGAGGTAGGTGGGTCTTTCTGGGAGGCTGGGACAGGAAACAGTGGTCATGACTGCTTCTTGGCCCTCCCTCTCCCCTCTTCTCTCTACAGAGCTGGAGAAGCAGCTGGTAGCCCTGATTCCCTATGGGGACCAGAGGCTGAAGCCCAGACACACGTAAGCCCCTCTCCCTCCCTTGGCTCCACACGCTTTTGCCCACTGGGAGCTGGTCTTCTTATTTGTCTCCTCCTTCAGCCCCTGAGCCTCACTGGACTTAAATGTGCTAGCTCCTCTTCCCAGGAATTTTTCTTGGATTCTTGAGTCCCCGGCATAGCAGACACTGCCTGTGGGCACCTTGGTGGCCTTCCCTGAGCATCACTGCTCCCCTCTGGCACACCCAGGACTCTTGGTTCTGCACATCCTCCTCAGAATGAGGGAGTGGCTCTGACTGCAGTTGCTTCGGGGAAGTGATTTTTCCTATGAGCTTTCCTTGCTGTGGCAGCAGAGGCCTGCTTTTTCTCTTCCCTGGAGATGGAAGCCAGCTGCTCTCTGTTCTGAGACGCTTCAGAGGCAGCCCTGAGTTTTACTGGGGGCCCCTGCAACTCTGATTTTCCTGTAGGTCCATTTGACCTGAATTCCCCTGGGAGCCCCCACCTAGCCTTCTCCAGCCACCAGAATCAGAAACTGGAAATGCCCCTCCTAAGACACCCACAAGGTGCTGTCTCCTTTGTTGTTAGTTACAGTCAAGTGGATTCTGACCCATGGCGACCCCATGTGTGCAGAACAGAACTGCCCCACAGGGTTTCTGAAAGGCTGTGACCTTTCAGAAGCAGGTCGCCAGGCCTGTTTTGTGAGGTGCCCCTAGGTGGATTCAAACTGCCAACCTTTTCACTGGTAGTAGAGCGTTTAACCATTTGCACCACCCAGGGACTCCTGTCTCATTCATACAAATCACAGTTTTGAATTAGAAGTGTGGGTGGGGTCCTGTTCGGAATATTGATGTTAACGTTCAGGACTCTCAGAATACATCTGGATTTGGTTCTCCTAGATTAAGAGCTGACTTTCATTGAGCTCTTCCTATGTGTCAGGACCTGGCATTAGTGCTCTTGCATGCATTAAAAACCAGTCATCACTGAGTAAGTTCTGATGCAAGTGTCAGAGTAGAACTGTGCTTCATAGGGTTTTCAGCGGCTGTTTTTTGGCAAGTAGACCACCAGTCATTTCTCCTGAGGTACCTCTGGGTAGATTCAATCCTCCAAACTTTTGGTTATCAGCTGGGCATAGAAACCATTTGCACCCCCAGGCATTTGTTTCATACATTGAACTGAAAAACCAAACTCACTACCACTGAGTTAATTCTGATTCATAGTGACCCCCATTGGGTTTCCAAGGCTGTAAATCTTTACAAAAGTAGATTGCCTCATCTTCCTCCCACAGAACAGCTAATGGGTTTGAGCTGCCAGCCTTCTGGTTAGCAGCCAAATGCCTTACCCACTAACCCAGAGCTGCTGCTTCGTACAGTAGCCCATAACAAATTTGATGAAAATAGATACACTTGTTCTCTCCATTTGACAGCTGAGGAAACTGAGGCTTGGGAGGGGTGGTCAAGTGAGTTGCTCAGAGTTATTTGCTGATAGGTACAGAGAGCTAGGAATGGAAACCAGCCTACCTGCCTCCCCCCTGTCCTGTGCTCCTGCCCATTCTGAGCAGTGTTGGAAGCTGGACTCATCTTCAAACTCTGGGAGCTAAATGTGCAGGTGTACGGAGGAAGGTGAAGGAGGGAGCTTTGTGGCTGGAAAAGTGTGTCCAGACCCCCTCCTTGGAGTTTTCTTGGTGTTCAGACCTCTCCTCTGTCCTGGGTCCCGCTCTCCCACAGGAAGCTCTTCGTGTTCCTGGCAGTGCTCATCTGCCTGGTGACCTCAGCCCTCATCATCTTTTTCCTATTTCCCCGGTCCATTGCTGTGCAGCCTGCCGGCCTCAACTCCTCCACAGTGGCCTTTGACGAGGCTGATGTCCACCTCAACATAACGGTGAGTGGATGCACCTGGCTCCCACCCCTCCCCCCCCCCAGCAGCCCTTCTCTATAGCCTTTGTCCGGCATTTCAGGGATGGGTTGCCAGGGATCTGATGGCACCCAGAGGGTATTAGGAGCCTGGGGAGAAGCAGGGCAGCCATGAACCCCATAGGAGATTGTGTAGGATTGAACCACTATACAGTGAGGGATCAGAATCAAGATAAATCATAGGGTGCAGGGAGGGGTGAGGGTACCTGAGACTCTAGGGTAGGACTGAGTGGGGAAAGGCCATGCAGGGTGGAGAAGGGAACCTGAGCCAGATTACTGTCATAGTTAAAGGTGCCCTCATCATTAAGCACCCCTCTGAGGGGCCCCCTGGCACCACTCTTCCACACCTGAGACCCATCACAGGGTGTGGAACAGTCAGGCTGGGGAGCCAGATTTCTGCAACTGTTGGCTTTTCCCTCAAGGATGCCACCCCCATCCCTCCCTTTCCTTGTGTTCATCCCCAGAATGCCTTGAACGTCTCCAATCTTAACTTTTACCCCATCACTGTGACCCAGCTGGCCATCGAGGTTCTGCACCTGTCCCTCGTGGTAGGGCAGGTCTCTGAGAGCCTCCTCCTGCCCATTGGCCCTTTGGCCAGCGAACAGGTGACTTCTGCCTCCCTGGCTAGCCTGCCCACTGGTGGGTGGACTCTGTGGTGGTGGGTGGGGAGCAGCCAGCATTGGCACTGACCCTACGCCCATTTGGTTGGCAGATGTTTTACACGGTGGCCAGCAGGATATGGGATGAGAATACCTAGTGAGTGTCCCTTGATCTTGTCTCCCTTAGAGTCTTTCCTGCTTAGCAAACCCTCCAGCTGGTGTTTGGCCTGCCCTTTTGTGGCCAAGGCTGCAATGTGCAAGGGTTCAGGGTTCCCAGCCTCTGCGTGTTTGGACCTAGATTGTAACAGAAAACAGGATGGAATTTGATTAATCATTAACTATATGAGCTCTTGAAACTAACTCTCTAAGGAAGATGAATGTTTTGCTCTCTGCCCAGTGTGGGGCCAGCACTGGGCCGAGTGGGGGTGGGGGCGGGAGTTGAGGAGGTGATGCTGCAGCAAGAGTGCCATGGTCACCAAGTTGGAGCTGGAGGGGATGGAGGGGTGGGTGTCTGCTAGAAGGCTCCTGATGAAAGGGTGAGAGGGGGCTAGGAGGGGAGGGGGCTGGGACCTGCAGCTCTCCTTGGAGCTTCCCAGCAGGCTACTTCATGTGAAACGCACATGGTACCATGTTCAGTTTCTCTCTCTCTCTCTCTCTCCCCCCGCCCCACCCCTCTCAGCAAAATCTGTACCTGGCTGAAAGTCAAAGTCCATCATGTGCTTTTGCACATCCAGTAAGTAGGGCGTGGGCCCCTGGTCTCCCCTCCCCCATTCTGACTCCTGTCCCACCTCAGCTCCACTCCATCTCAGAGCCATCCCAGCAGACTCCTCACATCTTTGTGGGCTCTTAGGAGTAGGAAGGCCAGCCCCTTCTCTAGCTTGTTTACAAGCTCTTGATGGTGACAGCCGCAGAGTTGTCTGGAAACTGCTGGGACACAGGTTGGGGAGAGAGTAAGGAACAGAAGGAAAGGAGGAGGTGCCGTCTGAGGGAGCTGGGCAGTAATGTCTCCACCCTCTCCAGGGGCACCCTCACCTGTTCCTACCTGAGCCATTCAGAGCAGCTGGTTTTCCAGAGCTATGAGTACGTGGACTGCCGTGGAAACTCATCGGTGCCCCACTTGTTGGCCCCTCATCCACTGTGACCTGTCTACTGTCCCCTACACTCCGGGTACCTGCCAGCCTGGTCTGTATCTCCCACAACTCTGTTGTGCCCAAGAATGAACTTTAGTGACTTTGCCAAAATAAAACACTACCTTATCCTCCCCTCTCCCCTACGCCCTATACACACACACACACACACACACACACACGAGTCTCTCTCACATCCTCTGATTTTCCACAGGAGTAGAAACTTGGTTTCTCCAGGGGCTTACATCTGATTTTGCCCTTGATCTGCTTTCAAGTGCCTAGAGTGGCACCTGCCCTTTCTGTGCTGAGTACCTTGCTAGCCAGGCTCCCTGGGGCTGGCTCTCCTGGCTGAATAATGGAGAAAGCTGAGGCTTTGTCTGGCCTTCCATGCACCCTTTTCAGGTTCTCCACCCAGTGATAGGAAAATGACTGGGGGCATCAGTGCTCCCTCTAAGGTCTTGTAGGGGTCCATAATGCTCTCCTGTTGCTCTGCTTTGATCATGTGACAGAGTGAGGGTGGCATACTGTCTTTCTCCTTGTGGTTTGTCCCTCGCTCATCTGACATCAAGATTGGCCAAGTCCTTTGGCCCTCTATCCTTGCTGGATAATAACTGCCCCACATTTGCAGGAAGACAGCTGTTCTCCAGGGAAAGGTCCTCCCCTCCATAAAATAGTTTTCGTCTTCTCTTCACAGCAGGACTCAAAAGTAGAATAGAAGGGTAAGGAAGGGGAGGAGGAGGAGGTATCGGGCAGCTCCTAGGCCAAGACAGGGAACACAGGAAAAGCCAGAGTCATTTTAAAAGAGTTTATTAAAAGAGAGGATTTGGCTATTAGCCCAGATGAGTGGATATAGGCAGGTCAAACAGTGGGTTCTTTGCCCCAAAAGGCCTAGCATCATTCTCCCCCTGAAAGCATTTGGAGGTGAAGCTATTAGTATTCAGACAAAGCTGTATGGCTCTGCTCTGCCCTGGGCTTAGCACAGGGCCATTCTCTGTTCCCAGAGGCCTCTGCTCTCCTCCCACCTTTATGGAGCAGCACATTAGCAGGCACCCAGCGGGCTCTACATGGAGGCAGTTTCTGTGCTTCAGCTGAGCAGGAGTGGTATTTGCTTGCTCAAGGGTGGCTGTAGTTTTTATCAGTCAGGCAAATGGAGAGAGGCACAGGTGATAGTGAAAGTGGAATGTGAAATAGGACGGATGGATTGAAGGAGGTGACAGGACCTGGTGACTAGCCAGCTGGGGGAGTAAGGGGAAGGAAGAAGTCCATGCCATCTCCAAGCTTTCATGCCTTGGTAACTGAGTAAAAGTGATGCCAGCCAAGAGAACACATCCAGGGAAGCTAGGCTGGAGCTTCTGCTGTTCCTAGATCTCCAAATGTAAAGGGTTTATGTTGTATTCAGTAAACTGCACTCATCTGTGTCTTAATGTCTCCTTAAGTGGGAAGGGCTAGTGGACATGCTCCTGTCTCCCAGCTGTTTCTTAGGTGCAAGTGGGTGTCAAGGTCTCCTCACCTAGGCCTCTGAGAACATAGCCTGCTTTTGTGGCCTCTCAGAGATTGAGCATGGGCACTTCCTTACCTGCTGTATCTCATTTTATATCTCTAAGATCCCTTCCAACTTTGTTACCGCATTCCTGTTCTGTCTAACACCCCCCCCCCCAAGATGCTTCTCTCAGGAAACATCCCTGGGTTGCACTGAGGTGCAGCAACTTCAGTCTGGCCAAAGGCAGTGCTGTGCAGGCTATAATGAGAAGACCCTTTGAGACCATGAGACCTAGCTTGGGATTGGGGTGACTGAGGCAGCCTTCCTCTGGGGATAGTGGAGGGAAGGACTTCCCAGAGTTTGTACCTTTCCAGAGCCTGATGCCCACGGTCTCCCCACCCCTGCCCCAGCTTCCACCTTGGACTGGTGAGCAGGATGCCCTTTGGAGTCTCGTGGTCTTGTCAGCTAAACTGAAAGGCTGAGACCCAGGAAGGGGGAGGCCTGTGCATTTTCGTAGACAAGTCTCTGTCCCCTGCCCAGGGTCAGGTTTCTTATACCTAAGGCTACAACCACTGACCTCTTGCTCTCCATCTCTGGCCCTCACCCCATCATCCTTTCAACAGCTGAGTCCCTGCTGTGGGCCCAGCATTGCACTGAGCTCCAGAGGCCCTGACCTGCTACCTCCCTCTCTGCTGCCGCCCAGGCCTGCTCTGCACTGACTCAACCCCCACTTCTCCCAGCTCTATCTCAGTAAGCATGTGTTTTGGTTACCTAATGCCGCTCTGACAGAAATATACCATAAATGGAATGGCTTTAACAAAGAGTTTATTCTCTTACAGTTTGGAGGCTTTAAGTCCGAGTTCAAAGTGCCAGGCTCTAGGGGCTGGGTGAAAGCCCCTCAACGGGCTTCAGCTTTGCCTCCTGCTCCTGATCCACTGAGGGAGCTCTGGTAGCGCAGTACCTAAGGCACTTGACTGCTAACCAGAAGGCTGGTGGTTCAAACCCACCAGCCACTCCTCAGAAGGAAGGTTGGACAATCTACTTCTGTAGTGATACCACCTCAGAAACCCAAGGAGGGGTCACTATGAGTCGGGTCCATCTCAACGGCACATTAACAACACCCAGCCCACTGAAGCTGGAGGCTTTTCTTCACTCAGCAGCTGGCTGCTGAGGCTGACAAACCCTGTGTTGACAAGTAAAAAGGCACAGTCCCAGTGTCACCAAAGAACATGACAAGTGATTAATTCAAGTCCATTGAAAGTCCCAAGATCAGCGCAGCATGGCAGGCTGCTGAACCACAACTTGGCTACATGCAGGGTTCAAGTGTGCCATAAACTAGAGACCATTCCCAAACCTCATGCTTATGTATAGGAAGCAGACCACATCCTTAAAGCGGCTATTCAGCTACTTGTAGAGCCCACCATGGAGCTGATTGCCAGTCTCATCATGGGGAATAACTACTACCAGCTGGCCAGCCACTCAACCAGGCCCAGCCAAGTTGACACACGACCTTAACTACCACGGCATGGGATTAGGGGAAGGGCTGTTGGCTCCAGCAACAGACATAAACCCAAAGTCCCTGGCAGATCTACCATTGAATAGGGGCCAGTAGTAAAGTTGTAAACTCAGAGTGGGAATGGGGGGCGATGGTCCAAGCCAAGTTCTCCCATTGGCTTTGCCTAGATAAGCATGGGACTGCCTTCTCGTCTCTTCCCACCCTGTCCATCACCTTCATGTTCCTCTTGCCCCCTTCCCTACACTCCAGTCTCACAGAGCTAAGTCTCTTGATTCTGTCCAGGAAGAAGTCACACTTTATTTCTGGCTAGCATCCTCTTCTAGAGTGGATGAGCAGGGGATGGCTTTTGCAGTGGAGATGTTGCTGGGTGGTGAGGAGGTGTACTTGCTCCACATGGCCAGTGGGGTCTTGAGGTCTATTTCTGGATCACCACTGCTGTTTGTAATTTGTCGACTGAGGACACAGAGACAGCAAGCAAAAAACAGGTTAGTTTAGAAGTTTCTGAGAGTGACATCAGTAAGAGGGAAGAGTCATCAGCTGCCAGCTCCTGTCCCCTCCCCACCCGCCCAGCAACACTGAACAAGCAGCAGCTGTCAGAACTCTGGAGCATTCTGGAGCTGAAAAGTACAATAACAGAAGCAAGCAAATATTGAATCAAGAAAAAGGCAACTTAAAAAACAGGAAATCTTTGTGGCTTTTTCATTTGTTTGCATGTGCTTCACTCCTTCCCTGGTTCAGGGTCAGGTTCAGTAGTCTTGAAGCCAGCAGTTCTTCATCTCCCTTTAGGTACACAGTCATGGAGGGAGCAGAGTAGACCTTTGCAAATTATTGTGTTCATTGGTTCTAATCTCTCTAGGGGCTACTTGAAGGACTGATGCAGGCATTCGTTTATTTTAACCATCTCAAACTTGGGGCAGAACAGCAGGTACTGCTTAAAAACACTTTTTTAAGTCCAACCATCAGTCCACAGCCACCTGGGGCAAAAGAGCAAGTTGAGACATAACTAGACTGCCTAAGGCCTAGGAGGAAAAGCCAGGGAAAGAGTTTTTTTGGGAAATTAGAACATTCAAAAGCACCATGTATAAATATGGATGGGGCACTGACTACATCAGCCATGGTAGTGGCATTGTTACAGTTATTCTACCTTTATAAAAGCAAATGAACAAATCCTGTGCAATAATAGGAAAGATTGTGTATAACCAGTGTCACTGAACAGTATGTGTAGAAATTGTTGAATGGAAACCTGTTTTGCTGTGTACACTTTCACTAAAACTATACTAAAATTAAACCCAGCCACCTTTGGACAACTGATTTTCAACAGGGGATCAATGTCCATTCAATGGGGGAAAAAACAGTCTCTCTAATAAATGGTGCTGGCAAAACTGGATATCCGCTTGCAGAAAAATGAAAACGGGACCCATACCTCACACCAAGTACAGAAAGTGGATCCAAGCCCTTAATGTTTAAAATTCCTGGGAGAAAACTATGGGACTTCATCTTTTATAAAAATAGGGTAACATGTGCATGAACAGAAGACAAAACAGATAAATGGGAGCTCAAGATAAGTAAAAACTTAGCCTATCAACAGACTGTCAAAAGAGCAAAAAGAATTTACAAACTGGGAGAAAAATCTTTGGAAATGGCATATCAAGTAAGACTTTAATCTCTAAAATTTGTATAAAACTCTAACAACCAAAAGGCAACCCAGTTATAAAATAGGCTAAGGATGTGAACAGAACCTTTATCAGAGAAGACATATATAAGCAGCCAACAAAAATGAAAAGATGCTCACAATCTGTAGCCAGTAGATGCAAATCAAAGCGACAATGAAACACTATCCATCTCCGTCCATGTAAAAAGGGACTGATTTTAATAAGTGATGACATTGGCAAGGATGTAGGAAGACTGGAACCCTTATCCATTGCTGATGGGACTAAAATGTTACAACCACTGTGGAAAACAGGATAGTGCCTCCTCAAAAAACTAGAAATAGAACTACCCTATGATCCAGCAATCCCATTCTAGGGATCTACCCTGGAGACCTAGAAGTAGCAACATGAACAAATACATGCATATTCCTGTGTTCACTGTAGCTTTATTCACAATAGCAAAAAAAAAAAAAAAAAAACAACGAAAAGTGCCCGTCTAGCAAATGAATGAATAAGCAAGTTGTGGTATGTACATACTATGGAAATACTTCGTAACCATAAGAAACAGTGAGTCTGCCAAACGTCACGTGGGTAGACCTGGAGGGCATAAAGCTAACTGAAATAAGTCAAGCACATCAGGACAAATATTGTATGATCCCTGTCTTATAAGAAGACAAGCATAGGTGTATATAAAGAGACCAATGTTCAGTGGTGCATACCAGGGGGAGGAGGGGAGGGAGAGGAAAGCATGCTCTAGATCGTAAATACTTGTTATTTTTTGTGATGGGAAAAGTGGGACCAAATATGGGTGCAGGGAGCACAGCGTGATCAAGGTAAATGATGCAGCCAGCAAGTGCTCATGAGGAAAGCACACCTGTGCCCAAAACTCTAGCATACGTAAGAGGACAACAGATCCACCACAGTACAAAAAATGACCTTAGGATCACATAAGACCGGGCATAGGCATGTATGTATACAGGTAGGTACCGGTGTACACAAACATGAGAACAGAAGTACCTACATATATAAATAAACACAGATATGTGTAGGCAGAGTCATTAATTGAAGGTACAACTACAGATGGTCCTCGGACATAACCAAACACCTTCTGAGATGGGTTTTCTGGGTTTGAAAGTTTAGGACCACGGTCTCATGAGACAACTCAAGTTAACTGGCATCATATAGCTCACAGAGTTCATGTTCTGCATGAAGTGAGTGACGTGAGTGTCGTCTGGGGTCTTAAAAGCTTGTGGGCTGCCGTCTAAAACATAACTATTGGTTTCATCAGGGTCAAAAAAGAAGATACAAAAATCACAAAGAAGAAACAAATATCCAAGGCTGATAGTCTGCACGAGCCATGACCTCGACTATCCCAAGACCAGAAGAACTAGATCATGCTCAGCTGCCACCACTGATCAGTCTACCTGGGGTGCAATAGGCGATCCTAGTTAGAGTGCGAGAAAAATGGAGAACAAAATTCAAATTCTTAAAAATGGCCAAACTGGACCACTTGAGACCAGAAGACTCCCTGAGACTGTTGCCCCGAGATGCTCTTTAAACCCGAACCAAAACTAACCCCTTTTGACAGAAAAGTAGAGTGAACTGGACCACTTGAGACCAGAAGACTCCCTGAGACTGTTGCCCCGAGATGCTCTTTAAACCCGAACCAAAACTAACCCCTTTTGACAGAAAAGTAGAGTGACACACCAAGGAGCTTACCTGTTAGATCAGTGCTCTATTGAAAAAACACTTGCATGAGTGCAAAAGGTCAATATTTATTTCACAAAGATACGAAGATAAGGGAGCAGGGAATCTAGGGTCCTGGGAATGGAATAACCAGAACACAACGGAAATACTGACACGTGAAAAATGTAGCTGCCATTGATCAATTTGTGTAGAAATTGTCAGAGGGGAATCTAACTTGCTATGTAAATTTATTTTAAAATATATGTATAATTACAATAAAATATATATTTAAAAATGTATAATATTGTGCATAATATATAAGAAAATACTATTTTAATAATAAAATATTGCATTATGTGGATATATCACATTTTGTTTATTCACTTATCAGTTGATGAACACTTGTATCATTTCCACCTTTTGGTTACTGTGAATAAGGCTGCTGTGAACAATTGGCATGGACATATCTGTTTGAGTCCCTATTTTTGGTTCTTCTGGGTATTAGTTTCCTAGAGCTGCTGTAACAAAGTACCATATAAACTGTGTGTCTTAAAACAACAGACATTCAGTCCTCACAGTGCTGGAGGCTTGAAGTCTAAATTCAAGGTGTTAACAAGGTTGGTTCCATCTGAAGAGTTTTGTTCCATGCCTCTCTCCTAGCTTTCAGTGATTGCCTGCAATCCTTGGTGTTCCTTAGTTTGCAGATACATCACTTCAATCTCTGCCTCCATCATCACGTGGCATTCTTCCCTGTGTGTCTGTGTGTGTGTTCTCTTCTTAGGAAGACACTAGGCATATTGGGTTAGGGCCCACACACTCCAGGATGACCTCACGTTAACTAATTGCATCTGCTAAGACCGTTTCCACGAAAGGTCATGTTCTCAGTACTGGGCGTTAGGACTTTGTGGTGCTTATGTCAACTTGGCTGGACCTGATTAAGTGGCTGGGCAGCTGGTGGTGGTTATTCCCCATGATGAGACTGGCAATCACCTCCATGGTGGGATCTACCACAAGTAGCTGCCTTCGGGATGTGGTCTGCTTCCTGTATATAAGGACAAGCCTTGGGAATGGTCTCGAGTCTATGGCACACTTGGACTCTGCATGTAGCTGTGTCATTGCTCAGCAGCCTGCTATGCTCTACCGACCTTGGGACTTAAAATGGACTTATGTTAATGGACTGCCATGTGGATTGGTAACATCAGGACTGTGCCTTTTTACTTGTCAACCTTGGGTTTGTCAGCCTCAGCAGCCAGCCACTGCCTGAGTGAAGAAACACCTCTAGCTCCAGTGGGCTGGGAGCAGGAGGCAGAGCTGGACCCCAAGGTTGAGGGGCTTTCACCCAGCCCGTAGAGCCTGGCACTTTGACCTTAGACTTAAAGCCTCCAAATTGTAAGAATAAACTCCTGTTTGTTAAGGCCATCCCATATGTGGTATATTCTTGTCAGAGGAGCACTAGATAACCAGAACAGACGTCAATATATCTTTTTAGGGGATTCAATTAAACCTGTATTCTAGAAGTGGAAGTGCTAGTTCATATGGTAATTCTATATTTAATTTTTTTTTATTTAAAACTTTTTCTATATTTAACTTTTTGAGGAACTGCCAGACTATTGAAAACTGGACATTTAAATACTATAAGATGGTAACTCTGGAAATCAGAGTCTCCCCTTCCCCAGGGGTTGCCCTCTTTTTGTTTGTTAGCTGAAGGCTGTGGTAGGTAGGAGGTTGTTTTAGTGATTTTTCCAGACTTCTTTGTTGTGTGTAGTCACTGAAGTCTCAGTTCCTTTAGCTTGTGTTTAGCTAGTGTTTTGGTTTTTTCTTTGTGTTTTTGCCAACAGCAAATTAGGTTCCCATTTGAAAATTTCTACACAAATTGTTCAGTGACATTAGTTGTATTTCAGGTGGAACCAACAACCTTTCAGTTAGCACCTGAGCACTTCACTGTGCCACAGGGCTCCACCTAGACCGTTTTAGGGGGCAAAGAGAGGAAGAGGCCCATGAGACCATCCAGAAGTGACTTAAAATTATCATAGTCCCCCTCAACACACATTCCAAGGAAGCTTGTCCAGACTCCAGGCCCACGAGCATGCACATAGACTCTCTCTCTCTCTCCCTTCTCTCTCTTACATACACACACACTCTGTCTCTCTCTCTCTCTCTTTCTCTGTCTCTCTCTCTCAGCCAGTCTGCGTCTGCCTTTCCTATCATCTCTGTCTCACCGAGAATCGTGAGAACTTGCTGTATTTAGTTGGGTTGGCCTGGCATGGCTTCTGGAGACCTGATGATGAAACAAAGCACAGGTCACTCATCCAGTGGGGGCAGTGCAGAACATGGCGGCCACCCTGACAGTCCTCAACTAGGAAAAGTCACCCTTGGGTTCCCTGTTTCAGACCTGACTGGAGATCTGTTGATCAGCCTCTGACCACCCCCACCCCCTCTGTCACTCCTGCCCTGGAGGAGAGGCTGAGGACTTCTCAACCACCCTCTACAGAGGTTGGCAAGCTTCTTTGCAGCCCTGGATTGGCCCAAACCCACCCCAGAGGACATGGCCACCAAGGAGGTAAAGCCTGAGGGTGCTGAGGAGGGTCAGAAGAGGGTGAGTGGCAGATGTGCCAGTTGGGAGCCAGGGGCCCAAGGGCTCTCTTCTCACCACCTGCCCCCCCATCCCCACCTCTGACCCAGGCAGCTCACTTACCAGAGCCTAGAAAAGCTTTCAGGCCCGTTTGGGATTTGTTGGATGGCCCTCCAGCTGCTTGGCCCCCCACTGAGCCACCCTGGGGACCCGGCCTGCTGGAATCTTTGTGGAAATTGCTCTTGGAGGTGTGCTGGTTACCAGGGTCCTGAACAGGCTGTTGTGTTGGCTGAGATGACGGCTGTGGCAGTGGTGCTGGTGGTAGTAACAGAGACTCTGACTCCTGATAGGGTTGAGACTTTTTCTCAGGTTGCTTTTCTTCCTGTTGGAGTTTCTTCAGCTCCTGGCAAGAAGCCCCAGGCAAGTCACAACCTTTTCTTTTGCCTCTGTCTCCAGCCACCAGTCTACCAGAGGGCCTGCAGGGGAGCCTGGCACACAGAGAGCTGGAGTGGCCAGGGTGGTTTCTGTCCCCTGGAGTTGGAGGATGAAGCTGGATCCTGGGCCTGGGAGTTTCCCCCTGCCCAGCACAGCACCTGAGAGCTGTCTCTGTGGTGACAGTGTCCCTGGGCTCAGCCCCTTCCCAGGAAATAGCAGTATCTTGGAACACCTGCCTCCCAGCTTGGGAGCTGAGGGCTGTTTTCAATGTCAGAGGATAAAGAATAATTCCTTGCAAGCACTTTGAAATAACCCTGCCCACTGGAAATCGGTGGCATCATTTTAGACGTTCTAATAGTTTTACATACTACAGTCTTCAGTATGGACTACACTTCAACATAAAGAAAACAAAAATCCTCACAACTGGACTAATAAGCAACATCACAATAAATGGAGAAAAGATTTCATTTTACTTGGATCCATAATCAACACTCAAGAAATCAGACATCATATCTCACTGGGAAAATCTGCTGCAAAAGAGCTCTTTAAAGTGTTGAAGAGCAAGCAGGTAGTTGGACCTGTGGGCTCGGGACCATGGTCACGGGATATCAAGCTCAATAACATACTACACAAAAACATTGCTCTACATCCTACTTTGGTGAATAGTTACTGGGGTCTTAAAAGCTTGCAAGCGGCGATCCAGATGCAACAAAAGGTCTTTCCTTATCCAGAGCAAAGAAGAATGAAGAAAACCAAAGATGCATGGAAACAATTAGTCCCAGGGACTAGTAGACCATGTGATGCTCAGTCTACATGCCCATGAGACCAGAAGAACTAGATGGTGCCCAGATACCACTGTCAACCACTCAGAAAGGGATTGGTGCAAGAGATCCTGGATAGAGTGGGACAACAATGTGCAACAAAACTCAAAATCATTAAAAATAAATAAATAATAAAGACCAGGTTTGCTGGCCTGATAGACCCTGGTGAGACCCTGAGACTATGGCCCCTGGTTACCCTTCAGGCCTGGAACGGAACTCACTCCAATGGCTTCCAGCCAAACAATAGACAGGCATATAGTGTGAACATTTACACCATGTAGATATACTCCGTAGAATGATCCATCATGGGAGAACAGAAGGGCAGTATTTGAACAGGGAGACAGCTCAGGGGGCAGGAATGCGTAGGAAAGAAGGGCACAGAGAAGAGGTAACGACAGGGAGGAAGTGGGAAGACAGCTGTTACATTGTGGGGAGTTGCAGTAATGTCATGAAACAAAATGTGTATGAACTGTTGTATGGAAAATGACTTTGCTCTGTAAAATTTCACCTAAATCACAATAAAATTAAAAACAAAAGTAGATTCACATATCCAAGTTGTTCCACACATACTTCAAAGTTTTCCAAAAGTCATATTGAACGTCTGTTTTTCAATTGATAATTGTTGTTGTGTGCCATAAATTCCATTCTTGACTCATGGGACAGAGCAGAACTGTCTCTCAGGGTTCTCTAGGCTGTAATCCCTACTGAAGCAGGTCACCAGGTCTTTCTCCCAAGACACTCCTGGGTAGGTTCAAACCACCAACCTTTCGGTTAGCAGCCAAGTGCTTAACCATTGAGCCATCAGGGCTCCTAATTTGCATTAAAATTAACTAAAACTCTGGTAGCCTAGTGCCTAAAGCACTTGACTGCTAACCAGAAGGCTGGCGGTTCAAACCCACCAGCCACTCCTCGGAAGGAAGATGGGGCAATCTACTTCCGTA
>NW_006922373.1:41002-42980 GCF_000298275.1 Orycteropus afer afer | reverse complement strand
TGTGTAAAGGGACCTTGGGAAGTGGGCTGTAGGGCTAAGAAAGGGCATTAGCCTCCCACAGGATCTGTAAAGTTTGCCCTGTTATCTGCAAATACTGTTTTATAAACAGATTACTTTTTTCATGAATATTCCCAGCCCCTACACTTACATCAGCATTGGTATAATTTAAATCAGTGGCATTTAGATTTTGTGCTAGTGGTGCCCATACACCATCTCAAAGGGACTTATCTTCAGTTGTGTTTTGGGGACAATTCTGATTTGGAACAGGGCCATAGGGAGAATTTTTTTACCCAACTTAATTGCTTGACTTAATTTAGCTATGTGAGTCCTTAAAGGTTGATTCATCCTTTCTACTTTACTACTGGGAGCTCTGGTAGCGTAGTGCCTAAGGCATTTGACTGCTAACTAGAAGGCTGGCAGTTCAAACCCACCAGCCACTCCTCGGAAGGGAGGTTGGGCAATCTACTTCCATAGTGATATTGCCTCAGAAACCCAAGGGGGGTCACTATGAGTCAGGTCTGACTAGATGGCATAAAACAACAACTTTACTACTAAATTGGGGGCTCCAAGCAGCATAAAACTTTCACTCAATACCCAAATGTCGAGACACCAACTGGATTATTATGCCAGTGAAATGGATTCCATTGTTGACCCCAACTGTATGGGGAAGTTCACACCTAGGAATAATCTCTCCCAATAGTCTTTTGGACACTTCCATGGCTCAATCTGGCAATCCTAAAGCCAGGGCCTCCAATAAGGCCTGCTTTAATTTCTCGGTCTTGCAAGGGAAGGCCTTTTGAATTTGTATATCCATCACCTTCTGACCCTGTGCCATTCTCAATGCCTGGATCATGATGATTCGCTCAACCATCTGCACTGATGTTCTGTGAGGAAGCGTCTGTGCTTCCAAGACCTTGGTAAGGATGCTAGTTGCATAGCTCTCTTCTGTTGTCCATTCTCCACAAAGCTAGTCCCATCTATGAAACAAATGAGATCAGATTCACACAGTGGCTAGTCAGAGAGATCTGGCCTGTTGGCCGACACCAAGTTGAGGGTCATGACACAATCATGAATGTATGGGGTCTGCTTGGGGTAAAGTGGGCAGTAGGGTAGCCAGGTCTATGCTAGTTGCTAGCTAGATCTGCACATTTGGCTTGTCTTCCTAGGAGCCTGATACTGAGAAATTCTTGCTTGGAACAGCCAATGGGTGGCTCTTTGGTCTAGGACTGCCAGGACTGAATGAGCAGTGTAAGCCCAGATGGTCTGTCCCAAAGTTAGCTTGTCAGCAGCTTTCATCATCATCATTGTTGGTGCTATCTCTTCCAAGCTGGCAGGCCAGCCCTGTGTCACTGGATCTTAGGTTTTGGAAAAGCATGTCACTGGTCTTCTCCAAAATTCAAAGAACTGGGTAAGATCTCTGGCCGCTATGCCTTGGGGCTCATGCACAAACAAATGAAAAGACTTATGTAAATCTGGCAATCCTAAGGCCAGGGCCTCTAGTAAGGGCTACTTTTTAGTTCATCAAAGGTCTGTTGCTCTCATTTTCCCCACAAATAAAGGGTCTTTTTTTCCTTCCAGGAGGGAGTACAAGGGTTTATTTGTAAGTCCAAAACTAGGTATTCAAATTGGACAAAATTATACTGTACCCAGGAATCCTTTAAGCTATTTGCATGTCTGCGGTTGGGCTACCTGGCAAATGGCTTGCTTTCTCTCCAGTTGCAATTTCCTTTTTCCCTTGTGGATGACAAACCTCAAATATGTCACTTTCGTTTGGACTGTCTGAGTTTTAGTCTTAAAGACTCGGTACTGCGTCACTGAATGTTTAATGTCCACCATTATGCTTCCTTCGGTCTTCTGAATCTTCTTCCTACTGTCAGGAGTGCTCTGTGTGATAAACATAGTATTATCTGGGCTTTCAGGATCCAAATCTGTACACTGTTTGAAGGCTTTGAAAATTCTCCATAAGAAGGTAGTCTTA
>NW_006922373.1:38398-39512 GCF_000298275.1 Orycteropus afer afer | reverse complement strand
AGGAACAAAACAAATCCAATTGCAAACAGCATTACAATCTACTAACCCATAAGGCAGTCAGCATCCTTGGTCTCCTAATTCATATCATGGTCACACAACAGTGCTTAAAAAGACCAGCTCTTTCCTTTTCATGGGATCACAACCAAATTTATTTCAATGTTTTAAAATACATTCTAGAGAAGTGCACTCTGGTACACTCTGGCTGTTACCCATCTCAGAATCAGAAAATCAGAACAGAAAGGCCAGCAAACAGACAGGTTAGTTCAATGGTCTTAACACGTACAGCAATAAATACTGCTTTCCCTTCCCCTGCTCAGATGCCGGCTGCTGCCACCCTCGGTACAGACAACCTGCTTGGATAGCAGGTGCTGCCACCCTCAGCACAGACTGAGCAACTTCAAGGTTGGCTAGTAACCAGATTACAAACTCAAACCTCTCATCAAAACAAACGTAAGCTTACCTGAAACAAGATTCCTTCATTGCCGCTCAAAGCGACATTATTGGATCCAGGCCAAGTCCTCCAGGTCACAGGTCAAAAGTTCCCTGGAGAAATATTCCAGGGGAGGATGGCAGTAAGCATTCTCCCCTGCCCTGGCAGGCATGGCCTGGCTGCCAAATGGCACTCCTGGCTGACTAGCCAGGAAAATGCAACCATAAAACTGGGTCCAGGTTCTGTTTGTTGTGGCTTACAGAACCATAGACACAGGCTGAGGCTAGGAAAGAAGCTTTATTTGCAGGATAACACTAAGGAACGCCTGGGAGTGCTGTTGCCAAGGGAGTTCAGTGGGGCTTCAGGTTACTTTTACCTTTAAACTTGGTAAAAAGTGTAGAAAAAATAAAGGAGGAAAAGAAGCGGGGAAGGTCTGAGTGTGAACCTCCAAGGAGAGGGTGGATAAGATGAAAACAGCTCTTGTAAACAAAAAATCACTAGTTTAGAGGTGGTTAAACATTTCTGTCTTCACACACGAGATCCCCTCTGACAAATAAAACAACATTCTTTAAGCAGTATTCTTGGCATGGTCAGCAAATAACAGCATGAGCTTGCTATGCTTGTTTTCAAGTTGGTAGCGTAGTGCCTAAGGCACTTGACTGCTAACCAGAAGGCTGGCGGTTC
>NW_006922373.1:35425-37893 GCF_000298275.1 Orycteropus afer afer | reverse complement strand
TCTAGGGGCTGGGTGAAAGCCCCTCAACCTTGGGGTCCAGTTCTGCCTCCTGCTCCTGGCCCACTGGAGCTAGAAGCATCTCTTCACTCAAACAGCTGCTGGCTGCTGAGGCTGAGAAGCCCCACGGTTGACAAATAAAAAGCCACGGTCCCGATGTCACCAAACCACACAGCAGGCTTAAGTCCATTGTAAGTCCCAAGGTCGGCAGAGCATGGCAGTCTGCTGAGCAACAACATGCAGGGTCCAAGCGTGCCATAGGCTAGAGACCATCAAAGCTTCTGCTTAAATACAGGAAGCAGACCACATCCCAAAGGCAGCTACTCAGCTGCTCCCAGTAGATTCTACCATGGAGCTGATTACTGGTCTCATCATGGGGAATACTACATCTAGCTGCCCAGCCACTCAACCAGGCCTAGCAAAGTTGATATACAAACCATCACACCATCTCAAGAAAAACAAAACACAAAAACTATTCAAACAAATACAAAACCACACTCACACACCAGATGCTCCAGAGATCCTTATCCCGAAATAGTGCCCCCTGAACCTAGTCAGCCTTCCTCTCTCGAGGAAGGATACAAGGCAGGGTTCCCTCATAGGACAATCAACTAAGACTGCCCTCCTCCCACGCAGGAGCGGTACCATCGTGACTAAGGGCGAGCCTCTCCCACCCCCTCAGTCGTGGTCCTATGGCACCCAGGAAAAAGGTAGGGGACTCCCAAAAGCTTGCACCTGAAGTTTTCCATTTGATTTTCTTCTTCTATAAGAAATGCATTGGTGGTGCCGCCTGCAAACTAAGGCAGTGGCAGTTTGCCTGGAAAAGAAAATTCCAGCAGCTGCTTAGAGGACACCACCCATGACTCAGTTGGAGACGGGGACACCACATCTCAGCGGGGCAAAGCCCACCCAAGGACACCAGAGATCTGTTGTCGGAACAACAAGGCGCTTACCCCCTGTCACGAAGAGTCAATGATCATCACCACAGGCTGAAGCGGGAAAGCAAAGGTTTACTGAGTAGGGAGACAGAATCCCTTCTCTAAAATGTCTGTTTCCCCATCATGGGGAGTAAACATGATTATACAGGGAGATGCGGCAGGGGCTGAAGGTCCCTTGGACGGCCAAGAATGTCTTTGTTCTTCTCTTCCTGGTTACTCTGGACCCAGTGTCCCTCTTCCCAGGGTCGTCTTGCTTCATAAGCTAGGTTCTCAGCCTAAACCAGTCATAGGAGAGAGTCATGCTTAGAAGAATGTATAACTGAAAATAACAAACCTAAAGAACTCAGCATCCATAAACAGATTGGCTACTCTGTATACTTAAAAGAAAGCAAAAGGGAGGGGAAAATAGCAAGTTAGTCACTGTGATTAATGTCTACTTTACCCATGCCTGTTGGTCTGTTAAAGTTCAACAATTTTCAGTGAGGGGCCCCTTCAGCCTTTCACACTTCCAGTGGGCCCCCAGCTAAGGCTGGCAGTAGGGAGGCCCCAGCTTTTTTAAATGTTTAGATGGAAACAATGCTAACAAGAGGAGGGAAAGGCCCTCGCCTGTCTCAGTAGTTGAATGGACACAAGAACAAGGTTCTTTCCACATCTCCTCCTCTCACTTTCCCTCTCAACCTGGAAGGAACAGGGATCACATAGGAAGACACTTGGGTTGGGACCCTGGGCTGAACTGGGAACATGAGTCCAGTCCCCTGAATGGGTGTTCAAGCCAGAGTTGGGATCTCCAGGGTCCACTGGCCAAGACTGAACCCTCCCCCCCTCACCTCCCTTTCTGAGCCCCTCTCCTACTTGTCCTGCACATCCCCTGATGCAACCCCACCTCTGACTTGGGGTTTCCCCCCAGTTCTCCCCATCCCACCCCACCCCTTCCAGTCCGGAGGTTGCAATTCCCATTGTGTCTCGGGGGCTGGGCCCAGCTGTCCCCTGGTGGGCTGAGTCACTTGCACCTTTGCATTTAAAGAAAAGAGCTTGTTATTATTGGAGACCCAGCATCTCTTGGAAGGACCACACTGTAGTTTTTAGATGCGAGAGCCAGGGAAGCCTGGTGAATCCCCTGCTCCAGCATTCATTAGCTGTAGGAAACCTGCTCAAGTTGCCCTCTTGCTCTCTGATCAGTTTCCCTCCCCATAAAGGGAGCTGATATCTCCATCCTGAAGGCGTCCTGAGGAGAACTCAACCAACAGAGCCTTCATCATCACAGCACCTCAGGAGTCTAAGATGCCATGATTGTGAATGCACCGTTATTTCACCTATCAGAGAGAAAGACAACGAAGGAGGCGGGTGGGGGAGAAAGGAAAAAAGGAAGGAAGGGGGAAGGGAGAGGACCCTGCTGCCTGACGTCCCTGGTAAGACAGATATGTCCGGATTTCAGAGCTCCAGGACAGGAAAAGACTTGCATCTTGAAATGGATGGAATCCGACGCCATCGTGGAGCGTGGCTGTGAACAGGGGGCCTGGGATCTGAGCCTCG
>NW_006922373.1:27545-34265 GCF_000298275.1 Orycteropus afer afer | reverse complement strand
TCCACGCATCGACCTGGTATTGCAGTACTTCCAGGAACGGTGCACCCCCTTTCGAGGCACATTAATCCCGTTACCAAAGAAAGAGTGTGGGGAATCCGGTTGCTTTAAGTTCGTGCTGAGTCTTCGTTTTAGAGTTGCAGTTCTATGATCTACTTTTCAGTAAAGCCTTGATGTTCTGTTTTTCTTTGCTTTCTACTTTTTCCTGCAGTCTATAGCATAGGGTAGAATTGCCTCATGGGGTTTCCCTGCCTCTACATCTACATGGGAGCAGATGGCCTCATCTTTCACCCAATAGCTGGTGGGTTTGAAACATTTACCTTTTGGTTAGCAGCCCAATGCTTTAACCACAGAACCACTGGACTTCTTCCACACACGCTCAGTATTACATAATTCTGAGGCTGCAGAATGGTCTCCATCTTTTACTCTTCTGCACCTTGGCCTATGGTTTTTTCTCAGACTACAATGCCTCCATTCCCACCTTACCTCATCCTGGCCCCTTGTCCAACAAGCCCTCCTCGTAGCTAGCACTCGGCTAGCAGCCGGAAGGTTGCAGTCCACTCAGGGGCACCTTGGAAGAAAGGCCTGGTGACCCGATTTCCAAAAAGTTAACCATTGAAAACCCTACGGAGGACAGTCCTCCTCTGACACATGGGGGGCGGGGCGTGAGTTGGGATCAGCTCAGCATCAACCAACAGCAACAACAAGCTGTCATCATGGCCCTGGGCTTGACGGCCTCCTGGGACCCAGCCTCTGAGCTCAGCGCTTTCCATGGCTTCTCCTTCATTGCCACGTTCAGTCCTCGTGATACCTCTCTCTAAAGGAGGTGGTGTGATCACTCTCACTTTCAGGGTGGGGCCGTTCCGGGTCAGAGATAATGAATCCACTCCCAGGAGACTGGCAGCCTTCTCACTCTTGGTCTTGCCCTTCCTCCTGCTCCGGCTGCCTCCAGCCCACCCGGCACTTAGAGCAGACCCTCTATTTTGCCTTTTTCCCACCGCTCCTATTTTCCCAAAGAGATTCTCAGCCCCTTGTAAGCTTATGGTTGTGGTTGCTCAGTGCCCACAGGGTTTTCTCGGCTGTGGTCTTCACAGAAGTAGGTTCCCGGGACTTCCTGCCACAGAGACATTAAGGCGATTAAACCAACAACCTTTCATTACCAGCCAAGCAATTAACCGTTTGCGCCACTGGGGCTTCTCCTCTTTTATGCTTAGCACAGAGCAAAAGACCCCACCCAGACAGTTTTAGGGGTCAAAGAGTGGAAGACGCCCTTGGGACCATCCAGAAGTGATCTCCCCCCCAACGCACAGTCCGAAGAAGCCTGTCTAGACTCCAGGCCCACGTGCAAACACATAGACTCACACACTTACTCACACACACACACCTTCACTCAGCCAGCCTGCATCTGTCTTTCCCATTATCTCCATCTCACCAAGAATCGTGAGAACTTGCTGTATTTGGCTGGGCTGACTGCTAACCAGAAGGCTGGTGGTTCAAATCCACCAGCCACTCCTCGGAAGGAAGATGGGGCAATCTACTTCCATAGTGATACTCCCTCGGAAACCCAAGGAAGGGTCACTATGAGTCGGGTCCAACTCGACAGCACGTAACAACAGCCTGGCATGGCTTCTAGAGACCTGATGATGAAACAAAGCACAGGTCACTCATCTGGCAGGGGCAGTGCAGAACATGGCGGCCACCCTGACAGTCCTCAACTAGGAAAAGTCACCCTTGGGTTCCCTGTTTCAGACCTGACTGGAGATATGTTGATCAGCCTCTTGACCACCCCCACCCCCTCTATCACTCCTGCCCTGGAGGAGGGGCTGAGGACTTCTTAACCACCCTCTACAGAGGTTGGCAAGCTTCTTTGCAACCCTGGGTTGGCCCAAACCTACCGCAGAGAGCATGGCCACCAAGGAGGTAAAGCCTGAGGGTGCTGAGGAGGGTCAGAAGAGGGTGGGTGGCAGATGTGCCAGTTGGGAGCCAGGGGCTCTCTTCTCACCACCTTCCCCCCCATCCCCACCCCTACCCTGGGGAGCTCACTTACCAGAGCCTAGAAAAGCTTTCAGCCCCCTTTGGTATTTGTTGGATGGCCCTCCAGCTGTTTGGCTTCCCATTGAACCAGCCTGGGGACCCGGCCTGCTGGAATTCTTGTGGAAATTGCACTCGGAAGTGTACTGGTTATCAGGGCCATGGACAGGTTGTTGCCGTGGCTGAGGTGGTGGCTGAGGTGGCTGAGGTGGTGGCTCAGGTGGCTGAGGTGGTGGCAGCAGTGGTAGCTGTGGTGGTAGCAGCAGTAGTGGCTGTGGTGGTGGCAGCAGTGGTAGCTATGGTGGCCGTAGCTGCTGTGCTTGCAATGGTGGTTGGTGGTGAGTGTGACTCTGGCTTCTGGGATGGTTGACACTTTTTCTCAGATTGCTCTTCTTCCTGTTCTAGTTGTTCTTCTTCCTGTTGGAGTTGTTCTTCTTCCTGTTGGAGTTTCTTCAGTTCCTGGCAAGAAGCCCCAGGCAAGTGACAACCTCTTCTCTAGCCTCTGCCTCCAGCCACCAGTCTACCAGAGGGACTGCAGGGGAGCCCGACAGGGCAAGAGAGCTGGAGGTGGCCAGGGTGGTCTCTGTCCCCAGGAGTTGGAGGATGAAACTGGAGCCTGGGCCTGGGCACTTTCCTCCAGCCTAGCACAGCACCCAAGAGCTATCTCTGTGGTGACAGTGTCCCTAGGCTCAGCCTCTGCCCAGGAAATAGCAGCATCTCTGAGCACCTGCCTCCCACCTTGGGAGCTGAGGACTGTTTTCAGTATCAGAGGATAAAGAATAATTCCTTAAAAACACTTTGAAATAGCCCTGCCCACTAGAAATCTGTGGCATCATTTTAGACTTTCCGGTACTTTTAAGAAAGAAGTTCTGGTGATGTAGTGGATAGGGCATTTGGCTGCTAACCAGAAGGTCAGCAGTTCAAACCCACCAGCTGCTCTGCAGGAAGATTATGGGGCATCTACTTCTGTAAAGATTTACAGCCTCAGAAACCCAATGGTGGTCACTATGAATCAGAACTCGATGGCAGGGAGTTTGGTTTGGTTTGGAGTAGTTTTAAGAAGTCGTTTACTTTTAACTTGGAAAAGGATCAGAATAGGATCCTGGATAGAGTGAGAGAAAAATAAGGAACAAAACTCAAAATCATAAAACAGATCAAGCTTACTGGTCTGATAGGGACTGGTGAAACCACCAACACTATGACCCCTAGTCATCCTTTGGGCCTGGAATTGGACTCACTCCTGTAGCTTCCAGACAGATAATGGACAGGTCTATAAGGTGAACATTTAAACCAGGTAGGTACACACTCCTTAGAACAATCAACCATGGGAGACCAGAAGGGCAGTATTTGCACAGGGAGATAGCTCAGGGGGCGGGGATGCATAGGAAAGAAGGACACAGGGGAAAGGTAGCCACAGGGAGGAGGTGGAAGAGAGCTGTTACATGATGGGGATTGCAATCATTGTCATGAAACAAAATGTGTATAGAAAACAAATTTTCTTTATAAACCTCCACCCAAACACAATTTTAAAAATTAAAAAGTTCACGTTTTCAAATAGGACAAAGAAACGGGAAACTAACATGTCTTATTATGACATATTTCATTTAACCCAATGGAGCCAAAACACGTGATCTATATGAAAAAATGAATGAGATAGATTACATTCTTTGTATTTAGTCTTCAAAACCTAGCAGACATTTTATACTTAAAGCTTGTCTTAATTTGTACCCTAAATTTTCTGAAAAACTATTTGATTTTTCTGGTTATAAAATTTACAGTTGAAAGAGTAGATTCACATCCAAGCTATTATGTTTATAATTCATAGTTTTCCAAAAGTCACATTGAATGTCTGTTTTTCAATTGATAATTGTTGTGTTGTTGTGTGCCATAAAGTCCATTCTTGACTCATGGGACAGAGCAGAACTGCCTCTCAGGGTTTTCTAGGCTGTAATCCCTACTGAAGCAGGTCACCAGGTCTTTCTCCCAAGACACCCCTGGGCAGGTTCAAACCACCAATCTTTTGGTTAGCAGCCAAGTGCTTAACCATTGTGCCATCAGGGCTCCTAATTTATATTAAAATAAACTAAATTTATATCAAATTAAAAATTTGTTGCTTCAGTCTAAGCAGCCACATTTCAAGGGCTCAGTGACAGACAGGCTTCTCTGTATTGCTCAGGGCAGCTGTGAAACCTCCCAAATCTCACCTCTTCCTCCTAAGCCCCAGCCAATTACAGTAGCAAAGCTGAGTCCCCCAGCATGTGCACACACACACACACACACATACATATACAGCTGACCAGTAGGACCCCAAACGACTGTGCTTTGGTCCAATCCCAGCAAAAAACATCCACCAGCTAACAGGCAGCACCTAGGGGTCTCTCCCCACCCACCCAGGAAGCACTCTGATGAACCTGGTCCCTCCTATCTACCTGCTCCTGGTGTTCCCTCTGCTCCGCCATCAGCCGCCTCCTCCTGTTCAAGATCATCTGCCTGCGCCTGGCCTCCCAGAGGTAGGCACTGTCCATGGTGGTCTTGCTGGGGGGTGGAAGGTCCCCGCGTGGGGTGGGAACAGGCAGAGCAGAGGACACTGCCACTGCCAGCAGTGCCACCCACAGCACCATCCCTGTCTCCTCCCAGCCCAACCCCAAGGCTTATAACCAGACCCACCTCACAATGTGGCCATTGCCAGGGCAACTGGGCAGCTGGCCCTCCTGCCTTGGGAGCAGGGAGGTGTTCTTCCCAAGCCTCCTGTTGTTGTTATGTGCCTTGGAGTCCACACAACTCATAGCTACCCCTCCTTGGGTTTCTGAGGCAGTATCACTAAGGAAGTAGATTGCCCCATCTTCCTAAGGAACATCTATAAAGTACATTTCTCTCCTGGGTTCTCAAATTGGGAGCAGGTAAGAGAGACCTTTCCACCTCAGTCTTGAGTCCCAGTGTGCCAGGGACAGTTCTGAAGCAAAGTCTACTAGCTTTGGTCTCAAGCTTCTTTCTC
Organism: Orycteropus afer afer; assembly: GCF_000298275.1. Classification (NCBI taxonomy): domain Eukaryota; kingdom Metazoa; phylum Chordata; class Mammalia; order Tubulidentata; family Orycteropodidae; genus Orycteropus; species Orycteropus afer. Next base: position 29,242 of record NW_006922373.1, on the reverse strand, counting down.
TTGCCCTTCCCAGGCTTCCAGCAGCATCCTCACCTGGCCCTCTGTTGCTCCCTCCCTCCCCTCAAATGCTCTGGAGTTAACTTTCCTCCTCTCACTGCTGAGAAAAGTCTGTGCTGAATCAAGAGGAAAGAGAATACACAATCCGCTCTCAGTAAGGGCCCTAGAAGGCAAGGTGGCTTATTGAAAAATTCCCTAGCCATGGTGGGTTTTCATGACGGGCTCAAGCCTCAAGTCAGCTTCTTCCTGTGGCCCTGGGGACCATGCCTACCCTCCCTGGGCCTCTATTTCTTCAACTGTATCACAGGAAGGGTATGATTTGTTACCTTGTTCACAGGGGTGGTATAAGGATCCATGAATGGATTAGATCAATGCATTAGAAATATAAAAGAGAAAGTATAAAATAGTTTAGCTGTGGGTTGGCATTATTTTCCTAGTATTGTTTTTCCTATCAGCCCAGGTGAGGGGAGGCATTCCCTGAAGCCCAGAGAGGCTTTTGGGGGCAGGGACCATGTGTTTTAAATCACCCCAATAGGGCTGTTGACCTGCCTCCTCCTCACACTCACACTCACACACATCCCTTTAACCACAGAAATCCATTCTTCTGGAAGAAGCAGAGCCTGAGTTTGGCCTCAGGATTAGGGACAGGAGAAGGGTGTAGGTGATAAGGGGACTTCAAACCCAGCCTCTCTCCCAAATAGTCTCTAGTGTGGTGGTGGGGATGGGGTTCAGAAGGAGAAGCCCTTGAACCAGAGAACTGGCTCCTGGTTCTCAGAGAACCTGTCAACTCAGGCAGCCCTCATGGTGAAGTCACCTTGGGCTTTGGAGTCTTAGAGACTCAGGTTTAATCTGCCTGTGTCATTTCCTATATGGGGGTGGGTGGGGCATGGGCAGGTCACTCAGCATCTCTGAGCCTGCCTGAAGGGTTCTTGGACCCCAGAGAAGGCTTGGAAAGTGCCTGTCCTCATGTTATAGGAACAAAAAGGTCCTTACCCCTTGTGGCAAAGAGCCGGTGATCACAAGAGGTTGGCTATTCTATTTATTTACTTAAAAGAAAGCAAAAGGGAGGGAAAATAGCACGTTAGTCACTATGATTAATGGCTGCTTTCATCATGCCTGTTGGTCTGTTGGAGTTCTGCAGTTTCCAGTATGGGGCCCTTCTGGGCTTCTACTTTAGCCTTCCACAGTCCCCCCTGCTTCCAAGGTTCCACAATCATGGGAAACAGGGTGGTGGTCTTCTTCTTAGGCTACTTCCTCCTGTACGGAGCTGATGAATGGTCAGTTCCTCAGAGGGAGAAACTTATAAAAACTGACAACATCTTGTGTAAGTTCACTAGTACTAGTATTAAAAACAAAAAATAGACGAGTAGCCTTAAGAGTTATGGACATTCCATTAGAGGCTACTTTCATCAAGCAAAGGTCACAAGTACATATGATTATTGCTACAACTCCCAGAGCATAATTAAACAGATGAGCCAAGAACTCAGGTTGGGGAATAAGTTCTCAAACAAGCTCTGTCCACTGTCTTGGTCCCAGGCCCTTGGTTTTGTTCATTCAGTAACTCTATGGATAGCATTCCAATTTAAATCAACCTCCCCAGAAGTATTTATCCAAGCACAACATGTCCTATTTATAATAGCATATACCCCACTGTATTTGGCAAATAGATAATCCAAGACTATATGGTTACATAAAACAAC
>NW_006922373.1:25617-26365 GCF_000298275.1 Orycteropus afer afer | reverse complement strand
TGGGCAATCTACTTCCATAGTGATATTGCCTCAGAAACCCAAGGGGGGTCACTATGAGTCAGGTCTGGCTAGATGGCACAAAACAACAACAACTTTACTACTAAATTGGGGGCTCCAAGCAGCATAAAACTTTCACTCAATACCCAAATGTTGAGACACCAACTGGATTATTATGCCAGTGAAATGGATTCCATTGTTGACCCCAACTGTATGGGGAATTTCAAACCTAGGAATAATCTCTCCCAATAGTCTTTTAGTCCCAATAGACACTTCCATGGCTCAATCTGGCAATCCTAAAGCCAGGGCCTCCAATAAGGCCTGCTTTAATTTCTCGGTCTTGCAAGGGAAGGCCTTGTGAATTTGTATATCCATCACCTTCTGACCCTGTGCCATTCTCAATGCCTGGATCATGATGATTCACTCAGCCATCTGTGCTGATGTTCCATGAGGGAGTGTCTGTGCTTCCAAGACCTTGGTAAAGGTGCTAATTGCATAGTTCACCTTCTGTTGTCCATTCTCCACGAAGCTAGTCCCACCTATGAAACAACTGAGATCAGATTGATGCAGTGGCTGGTCAGAAAGATCTGGCCTGTTGGCCGACACCAAGTTGAGGGTCATGACACAATCATGAATGTATGGGGTCTGCTTAGGGCAAAGTGGGCAGTAGGGTAGCCAGGTCTATGCTAGTTGCTAGCTAGATCTGCACATTTGGCTTGTCTTCCTAGGAGCCTGATACTGAGAAATTCTT
>NW_006922373.1:23412-24362 GCF_000298275.1 Orycteropus afer afer | reverse complement strand
GGTCGACGAAAAAGGGGAAGGCCTTCGACGAGATGGATTGACACAGTGGCTGCGACAATGGGCTCAAGTATAGCAGGGATCATGGAGATGGCACGGGATCAGGTGGTGTTTTGTTCTGCTGTGCATGGGGTCACTATGAGTTGGAAGCAACTCTACAGCACCTAACAACAACATATATATATTACTGGTTTTGTTTCTCTAGAGAACCCAGTCGAACACAGTGCTCATGCACAAACAAATGAAAAGACTTATGTAAATCTGGCAATCTTAGGGCCAGGGCCTCTAGTAAGGCCTACTTTAGTTCATCAAAGGTCTGTTGCTCTCATTTTCCCCACAAATAAAGGGTCTCTTTTTCCTTCCAGGAGGGAATACAAGGGTTTATTTGTAAATTCAAAACTAGGTATTCAAATTGGACAAAATTATACTGTACCCAGGAATCCTTTAAGCTATTTCCATGTCTGTGGTTGGGCTAGCTGGCAAATGGCTTGCTTTCTCTCCACTTGCAATTTCCTTTTTTCCCTTGTGGATAAAAAACCTCAAATATGTCACTTTCTTTTGGACTGTCTGAGTTTTAGTCTTAAGGACTCGGTAGCACTTCACTAAATGCTTAATGTCCACCATCATGTTTCTTTCAGTCTTCCGAATCTTCTTCCTACTATCAGGAGTGCTCTGTGTGATAAACATAGTATTATCTGGGCTTTCAGGACCCAAATCTGTACACTGTTTGAAGGCTTTGAAAATTCTCCACAAGGAAAAGGAGTGGCAATATTAATTTTAGATGAAATTGACTTTAAGACAAAAACCATCATACGAGACAAAGAAGGACATTATATAATGATTAAAGGATCAAATGATCATGAAGATATAACCATAATAAATATCTATGGACCCAATGAAAGAGCCTCAAAATACATAAATCAGACTTTAAAAGAGTTGAAAAGCCAAATAGA
>NW_006922373.1:3889-5752 GCF_000298275.1 Orycteropus afer afer | reverse complement strand
GTCCTAGCAGGGGTTTCATAGTGGCATGTTATCATCCAAAGTACCTGCCACCTGCTGTGTTTGGGCTTCTCTGCACCTCTGTGCTTTCTCTTGGGTGTGGTTCATCACCAACCTCTGTTTCTCTGGAGTTAATAATCAGGAGTGACTGACAATCAGCCCATGTTTGGTCAAAGGAGTTAAAATAAAAGTCAGCAGTTCGTATGAGACCAGAAGAACTAGATGGTGCCTGCCTACCCTGTCAACCACTCAGAGGGAGATCTATGTAGGAGATCCTGGATGGAGAGGGAGAACAGTGTGGAACAAAACTCAAAATCATTTGGGAAAAAAAAAAAGAAAGGGAGACCAGGTTTGCTGGTCTGATAAAGCCTGGTGGAACCACTGAGACTATGGTCCCTAGCTGCACTTCAGGTCTGGAATTGAACCCACACCTGTGGCTTCCAGCCAAATAAAAGACAAGCATAAGAGTTCAACATGTACCTAAGGTAGATACAGTCCTTGGAGAGAACAATTACGGGAGAAAGAAGGGCTGTTTATGCACAGGGAGACAGTTTAGGGGGCAGGAGTGCATGGAGGGGTGGACACGGGGAAGAGGTAACTATCGGGAGGTAGTGGGTGGGGAGGTGTTGCATTGGGGTAAACTGTCAATGTCATTAGATGAATACGTGAACTTCTGTATGGAAAGTGAATTTGCTCTGTAAACTTTCACCTAAATCACAATTAACTAATTAATTAAAAAAAAAAAAAAAAAAAGTCAGCAGTTCATACATTTTGCCTGGACTCTTCTGGTGCCCTGGAGTGCCATTCTCCCAACTGTACAACTCAGCTGAGCTAAAGGCACACGTGCTCTAATGATTTTCCCCCCTAAGGGGATCTGGTGCAGTGGGTACTGGCCCCTAGCGACATCCCCATGGCCTGGCCCAGCCCCTGGCCCTCTCTGGATCAAATCAGGTTCCTGATAGGGCGTCCCCTGCCATGTTTGGGAAAAGGAAATTAGCAAGCCTCTTGCAGGTTCACCTCTCCCTCGCAGCTCCCACTTAAAAGCAGAATCTAGTTCTGGCATATACAGAGGAGAGGGGTTTAGGAACAGTGTTAGACTGGGTTCTCTAGAGAAACAAAACCAGTAAAGCTTATATAGAGAGAGAGAGAGAAAGAGAAATGTATCTCAGGAAAATGGCTCACACACTTATAGAAGCTGGTGAGTCCAAAATTTTTGGATCAAATGTCAAACGCTTTTCCCGACTCACACAACTGCAAGGCTGAGGAGCTCAAGGTTGGCAGGCAGTGTACTGGCTGTTGACTCCAATGAATGACGAATCTAAGATCTCTAGGCCAAATAGTGGATTGTTCGCTCACGGACAGTTGTAGGCAGCACAACAGAATCCCGATCCACAGAAGAGTGTCTCTTTTCCCAGGATGTCCATAAATATACTGGAAGCAGGCCACACCCCTAGGGAAACTCCCTTTCAACAGATTGGCTGCTCAAAACATATATATCTGATCCCATCATTGAAACAACCCACATTACAGTTGCTTAAACCACACAGAATTGTGGTCCAGCCAAGTTGACACACAGCTCCAACTATCACAGGAACTTAAGGGGTCCTAAGGATCCTCTCCTCTGGTTAATATTGGGGCTTTCCCAAGCTAAAGGCTGCTTGCATTTAGTAACAGTCTGAACATAAATCTTACAAGTTTGTTTAGTTTCCTTATCATTGTAGAAAACATATAGGTCTCTATATACACATTTTCTTGTTTTATTTGCTAATGCAGGAACAAAACAAATCCAATTGCAAACAGCATTACAATCTACTAACCCATAAGGCAGTCAGCATCCTTGGTCTCCTAATTCATATCATGGTCACA
>NW_006922373.1:2681-3504 GCF_000298275.1 Orycteropus afer afer | reverse complement strand
ATCAAAACAAACGTAAGCTTACCTGAAACAAGATTCCTTCATTGCCACTTAAAGAGACATTATTGGATCCAGGCCAAGTCCTCCGGGTCACAGGTCAAAAGTTCCCTGGAGAAATATCCCAGGGGAGGATGGCAGTAAGCATTCTCCCCTGCCCTGGCAGACATGGCCTGGCCACCAAATGGCACTCCTGGCTGAGTAGCCAGGAAAATGCAACCATGAAACTGGGTTCAGGTTCTGTTCAGTGTGGCTTACAGAACCATAGACACAGGCTGAGGCTAGGAAAGAAACTTTATTTGCAAGGATACACTAAGGAACGCCTGGAACTGTTGTTGTCAAGGGAGTTCAGTGGGGCTTCAGGTTACTTTTACCTTTAAACTTCGTGTAGAAAAAATAAAGGAGGAAAAGGAAAGGAGGGGCTCTGAGTGTGAACCTCCACGGAGAGGCTGAATAAGATGAAAACAGCTCTTTAAAAAAAAAAACACACACTAATTTAAAGGAGACTAAACATTTCTGTCTTCACACACGAGAGCTCCTCTGCCAAATGAAACAACATTCTTTAAACAGTATGCTTGGCACGGTCAGCAAATAGCAGCATGAGCTTGCTATGCTTGTTTTCAAGTTATCAAGATGTAGTGAGAACATGAGGTAGTGAGGTGATAAAAAATAAATAAATAAAAAAGGACCATTCATACGCTATTAAGTCGGATCCAAGTCATAGTGACCCCTCCTTGGATTTCTGAGGTGATATCACTATGGAGGGAGCTCTGGTAGCATAGTGGCTAAAACACTTGCCTGCTAACCAGATGGCTGGCAGTTCAAACCC
>NW_006922373.1:0-2576 GCF_000298275.1 Orycteropus afer afer | reverse complement strand
CTGGTTAGCAGTCAAATGCCTTAGGCACTGTGATAGTTGGAGCTGTGTGTCAACTTGGCTGGACCACAATTCTGTGTGGTTTAAGCAGTTGTGATGTGGTTACTCCCATGATGGGATCAGATGAATATGTTTTGAGCAACCAATCTGTTGAAAGGGAGTTTCCCTAGGGGTGTGGCCTGCTTCTAGTATATTTATGGACATCCTGGGAAAAGAGACACTCTTCTGTGGATCGAGATTCTGTTGCTGTGGCCTATTTATCAAGTGACTCAGAAAGCTGCTAGTTTTGAGTGGGGCCCAGAACAACAGAAGGCTCTGCAATAGGTTAAAGCTGCTGTGCAGGCTGCTCTGCCACTTGGGCCATATGATCCGGCTGATCCAATGGTGCTTGAAATGTCTGTAGTAGGTAGAGATGCTGTTTGGAGTCTTTGTCAGGTCCCTATTGGTGAATTGCAACACAGACCCTTGGGATTTTGGAGCAAAGCCCTGCCATCTTCTGCAGATAACTATTCTCCTTTTGAGAAACAGCTTTTAGCTTGTTATTGGGCTTTAGTAGAGACTGAACACCTAGCCATTGGTCACCAAGTCACCATGAGGCCTGAGCTGCCCATCATGAACTGGGTGTTGTCTGACCCACAGAGTCGTAAAGTTGGACGTCCACAGCAGCACTCCGTCATTAAATGGAAGTGGTATATCAGAGACTGGGCTCTAGCAGGATCCGAAGGCACAAGTAAGTTGCATGGGGAAGTGGCCCAAATGCTTATGATCTCCACTCCAATCACATTACCTTCCCTCTCCCAGTCTGCACCTATGGCCTCAGGGGAATTCCTTATGATTGGTTGACTGAGAAAGAGAAAACTCGGGTGCCTGGTTTACAGATGGTTCTGCGCAATATGCAGGCATCACTCGAAAGTGGACAGCAGCAGTGTTGAAGCCCCTTTCTAGGAATTCCTTGAAAGACAATGATAAAGGGAAATCCTCCCAATGGGCAGAACTTCGAGCCGTATATATGGCTGTTCACTTTGCATGGAATAAGAAATGGCCAGATGTGTGATTATATACTGTGATGGTTATGTTTGTGTCGACCTGGCTGGGCCTGGCTGAGTGCCTGGGCAGCTGGTGTTAGTTATTCCCCATCATGAGACTGGCAATCAACTCCATGGTGGGATCTGCCACAAGCAGCTGAGTAGCTGCCTTTGGGATGTGGTCTGCTTCCTGTATGTAAGGAGAAGCTTTGAGAATGGTCTCTAGCCAATGGCACGCCTGGACCCTGCATGCAGCTGAGTCGTTGCTCAGCAGCCTGCTAAGCTCTGCCAGCCTTGGGATTTACAATGGACTTAAGTTAATGGCCTGCTGTGTGGTTTGGTAACATCAGGACTGTGCCTTTTTACTTGTCAACCTTGGGGCTTCTCAGCCTCAGCAGCCAGCAGCTGTCTGAGTGAAGAAATGCCTCTAGCTCCAGTGGGCCGGGAGCAGGAGGCAGAGCTGGACAGCAAGGTTGAGGGGCTTTCACCCAGCCCCGAGAGCCTGGCACTTTGAACTTGGACTTAAAGCCTCCAAATTATAAAAATAAACTCCTGTTCGTTAAGACCATCCCATTTGTGGTATATTCTTGTCAGAGCAGCACTAGGTAACATATATGATTAGAACATATATGAATTCATGGTCTGTGGCTAATGGCTTAGCTGGATGGTCTGGGACTTAGAAGGAGCATGATTGGAAGATTGAGGATAAGGATGTATGGGAAAGAGGTATGTGGATAGATCTCTCTGAATGGACCACAGGAGTAAAGGTATTTGTGTCTCATGTGAATGCCCACCAAAAGGTGACCTCAGCAGAGGAGGACTTTAACAATCATGTGGATAGGATGACACATTCAGTGGAAACCAGCCATCCTTTTCCCCAGCTACTCTTGTCATTGCTCAATGGGGTCATGAACAAAGTGGCCATGGTGGCAGGGATGGAGGTTATGCATGGGCTCAGCAACATGGACTCCCACTTACCAAGGCTGATCTGGCTACCACCACTGCTCAGTGCCCAATCTGCCAGCAGCAGAGACCAACACCGAGTTCATGATATGGAACCATTCCTCCGGGTTATCAGCCAGCAACATGGTGGCAGATTGATTACATTGGACCACTTCCATCATGGAAAAGACAGTGTTTTGTTCTTACTGGAATAGATACTTATTTTGGATATGGATTCACCTTCCCTGCATGCAATGGTTCTGCCAAAACTACCATCTGTGGACTTACAGAATGCCTTATCTACCATCATGATATCCCACACAACATTGCTTCCAATCAAGGGACTCACTTCACAGCAAATGAAGTCCGGCAATGCTCATGGAATTCACTGGTCTTACTGTGTTCTCCCCATTATCCTGAAGCAGCTGACTTGATAGAACAATGGAATGGCCTCCTAAAAACACAATTACAGTTCCAGCTAGGTGGCAAAACCTTAAAGGGTTGGGGCAATGTTCTCCAGGAGGCTGTATATGCTCTAAACCAGCATCCAATATATCGTTCTGTTTCTCCAATAGCCAGGATTCACGGGTCTAGGAATCAAGGGGTGGAAAC
>NW_006922372.1:899925-900941 GCF_000298275.1 Orycteropus afer afer | reverse complement strand
GGTCCAAGATTATCTTCTGTGTCTGTGTTAATTGGTTTCCCTTTTCTTTGTTGAAGAGGGTCTGTGCAATCCTTCTGCCTAGTCCGCCATTTTGCTCCACCTCTGAATTTTACCTTTTTTAATATAAGAAAACTACCACCAACTTCATTGAGGAGTTGTGAGAATTCAGTAAACCTAAACCAAACCAAACCTACTGCTATTGAGTCAATTCCGACTCATAGCCACTTATAGGACAAAATAGAACTGCATCTTAGTGTTTCTAAGGCTATAATCTTTACAGAAGCAGACTGCTACATTTTTCTCCCACAGAGTGGCTAGTAGGTTTGAGCCACTGACCTTTCAGTTAGCATCCGAGTACTTTAATCACCATGTCACCAGGACTCCTTCATTAAGCCTGTTGTAGTTGTTGTTGTTGTTAGATGCTTATTGTTAGGTACCATTGAGTCAGTTTTGAGAGGATGTACAACAGAAGGAAACAATTATATGTTTGATCTCTTTGTTGCAGCTATTGTGTTAGTCCATCTTATTCAGGGTCTCCTTCTTTTTCATTGACCCTCTACTTTACCAAGCATTATATATGTTAAATTTCTAGGACAGAGTATGTCGTGGAACCAAGTCTCTAATCATGGATGTTAATGGCCTAAATTTTGAAATACTTATCATTATTATCTTGTTAGGAAATATTTATAATACCTAAAACAAGGAAGATTGGGCAATCTACTTCCGTAGTGATACTGCCTCGGAAACCCACGTAGGTGTTGCTATGAGTCGGATCCGACTCGACAACAGTGAGTTTTGTTTTGTTATTTTATATACGGTAGTAACTGTGCCAGATGCTATTCTAACAGCTTACCATTTTTACACTCATTTAATTCTCATAACAACCCTTTGAGTTGGCTACCGTTAGTATTCCCATTTCACAGATGAGGAAATTGAGGAACATAGGAGTTAAGTGATATGTTCAAGGTCACTCAACTAGAAAATAGTGGAGCCAGTTTTTTTATTGGAGACTGATG
>NW_006922372.1:894744-895951 GCF_000298275.1 Orycteropus afer afer | reverse complement strand
TCACCCAAATCACAATAAATAAAATAAAAATTTAAAAAATATGGCCTTTAAAACTATTTTTCATTGAAGAGCACATACTGAGGCTCCCCTGGATGGTAGGACCCAAGGCAAAGGAGGAAAAGGATGTGTTACTACTTTTTAAAGATCTTACCATAGGTGAGAGAAGATGGACAAACACATATGAGAGACACAAGGGCAGTTTGCAAAGAGTAAAAAATATATGTCAATTAATTAGAGCTGTGGACACTCTAATTTACCTGCCAACTTCTGGGCCTTCTAGACCAATGCCAAGGAGCTCTTGTGGTGTAGTGGTTAAGTCATTTGGCTGGTAACCAAAAAGTCACTGGTTCAAACTCACCAGCCACTCCGCAGAGAAAAGATGAGGAAATTTGCTTCTGTGGTAGTTAAGGTTGTGTATCAACTTGGCTGGGCTGGTTGAGTGGCTGGGCAGCTGGTGGTAGTTATTCCCCATGAGGAAACAAGCAATCAGCTCCACGGTGGGACCTACCACAAGCAGCTCAGTAGCTGCTTTAGGCATGTGAACTGCTTCCCATATATAAGCAGCAGCTTTGGAAAGGGTCTCTAGCTTATGGCATGCTTGAACCCTGCATGTATCTGAGTCATTGTTGAGCAGCCTGCCATGTTCTGCTGACCTTGGGACTTTCAATGGACTTTAATTAATGGGCTGCTCTGTGGTTTGGTAACATCTGGACTGTGTATTTTTACTTGTCATCCTTGGGCTTATCAGTTTCAGCAGCCAGCAGCTGTCTGAGTGAAGAAAAGCCTCTAGCTTCAGTGGGCCGGGAGCAGGAGGCAGAGCTGAAGCCCAAGGTTAAGGGACTTTCACCCAGCCCCTAGAGCCTGGCACTTTGAACTCAGACTTAAAGCCTCCAAAGTGTAAGAGAATAAACTCCTATTTGTTCAAGCATCCCATTTGTGGTGTATTTCATTAGAGCAGCACTAGGTAACCAAAACAGCTTGGATATAGATTTACAGCCTTGGTAACCCAGTGAGGGCGTCTGTGGTACTTAAATTTGTATGTCAACTTGTCTAGACCTGGTTGAGTGGCTGGGCAGCTGGTGGTAGTTATTCCCCATGATGAGCCTAGCAATCAACTCCATGGTGGGATCTACCACAAGGAGCTGAGTAGCTGCCTTTGGGATGTGGTCTGCTTCCTGTATATAAGGAGAAGCCTTGAGGATAGTCT
>NW_006922372.1:887928-894289 GCF_000298275.1 Orycteropus afer afer | reverse complement strand
AAAATCGACTCAGTGACAGTGAGTTTGGGTTTTTATGAGGCAAGTGCTAAGACGCTTTGGTGGCATAGTGGTTAAAACATTCGGTGCTAACCAAAAGGTCGGTGGTTTGAACTCACCAGCTGCTCAGGGAGAAGGATGAGGCAGTCTGCTTCTGTAAAGATTGACACTCTTGGCAACCCTGTGGGGCAGTTCAGCTCTGCCCTATAGGGTCACTATGAGTTGGAATCAACTTCATGGCAGTGGGTGGGAGGTCAGTGCTTTTCATATATCACTGTGCATCCAATTCACCTGGGGGAATGTGGTTAATTGCTGACTCTGGTTCAGTATGTCTAGATGAAGCTAGAAATTCTGCATGTCTAACAAACTCTCAGGTGAAGCTGATGATGTCAGAGTAGAGCCCACACTTGTTGCAGGACAGTAGCACACTGCTACTTACCAATAGATGGTGCCTATTGAGAGTCTACCAAAGTGATACAGTGCTTTTCAGTTAAGCAAAGACATGTTGACGACACTTAAGGTAATTATATGGGGACTGGAGGGCTAATTCAGGAGCTATAGTGGTGCAGTGGTTAAAGCATTAGGATGCTAACCAAAAGGTTTGCAGTTTGAACCCACCAGCCTCTGCATGGGAGAAAAATAAGGCAGTATGCTTCTGTAAAGATTTACAGCCTTGGAAACCCTATGGGGCATTTCTACTCTGTCTTGTAGGGTCACTATGAGTCAAATCTACTTGATGGCTGTGGGTTTAGAGGTTTTGGAGTAATAGTTAGGAAATGTTATAGAAGCATTAGAAAATTGAGTGGGATATGTGAATGGTTTTCAGGAGACTACAAGTCTGAGCCAAGGATTAATATGGTCAGAAAGATGATTCATGGTGCTCTGTGAAGGGTAGACCTGAGAGGGCTAGAGACTAGTGTGGAAATTCAAGCAATGAGTGGGTCAAGGCCTGCAGTATGATTTTGCCAGTAGATATGGGCAGGAAGGCCTGGCTCCAAGAGAGATTGGTTACTTCAAATCACTGAACATTCAGCATATTCAGGATCTCCTCAAATACCTCAGAACCGAATAGCACTCTAATATTTGTAAAATTTTCTTCTACTTCCATGATCTAATTTCATCAGCACAGCAACTCTGGAAGATTAATACTTATTTCCACCTCCATTTTACAAAAGAAACCAAGACACCTCAAGTCAAGTATCAGTGACTTGAATCAGGTATGAGAAAAGGAAAAGCTAATTGCAAAAGAAAAGACATTGTAAAAAGAGTGAAAATTATACATCTTATTTTTATAAAATGTATTGTTTTCTCATTAACAAAATAATATATTTTTATTACAAAAGTAATATCTATTTGATATCATACTATATATTCATATTGTCTATGTCCTTCCCTCCACTTCTCCCATTTAACTTATTATGGCTTATTTTCCTGTGGCATTAGACATTTTTGAAAATTTAATTTTAAATTACTACATAGTCCATCATATGTGTCTAAGTTATCTAGTGCTGCTATAACAGAAATACCAGAAGTGTATGGCTTTAACAACAAAAAAAAAAAAAAAAAAAAAAACACATATTTTCTCATACTTTAGGAAGGTAGAAGTGCAAATTCAGGGTGCCAGCTGTAGGGAACGTCCTTGTCTCCTTTCAACATCATTGGGCCTGATGTTTCATGGAGATCTCCACATATCTTGGCATCAATCATCCCCTGGGTCTAGAAGGTTCTCAGTGCAGGGATTCTGGGTCCAAAGGATGTACTCCACTCCTGGCTCTTTTTTGCTAATACTAAAGTCCCACTCCTCTCTGCTCACTTTTCTCCCATTTTCCCTAAGATAAAAGGTGTGACTCAACCAAGGGTGAGACTTGAGTAAGGGTGATGATTTGAGTGAGTGTCGTGACATGAGTAAGGGTGTGACTTGTGTCATGCCCTCTTGTAAGGCTGTAACTCAAGTCATACCCCACACAGATCCTTGCTCATCACAAAACGGATGATAATTACATCAGATCACAAAATGGAGGACTACCACACAATACTGAGAATCATGGCATAGCCAAATTGACATATTTTAGGGGAACACAATTCAATCCATGACAATATGAATTCATTGTAACTTATTCTATTACTTCTATGTAATGGCCAATTATGTTTCCAATTTTTTGCTTTTGTGAATAACATTGTGGAGAACATCTTTGGACATACATCTTTGTCCAAGCATTTACTTAAGGGCTTATCAACTCTTTAAAAATTTTTCTTACAGATTTACTGCTGACTGATTTGATGCTAAGAAGCTCTGGTGGCTCAGTGATTAAGTACTTGGCTGCTAACCGAAAGGTCTGCAATTCAATCCCACTCTGCAGGGGAGATTTGGCAGTCTGCTTCCATAAATATTTATGGCCTTGTAAACCCTGTGGTGCAGTTCTGCTCTATTCTACAGTGTTCCTATGAGTTGAAAGTGACTTAGAAACAATGAATTTTGGCTTAGATTTGATGCTTGATAGAGGATCGGGGCCTGGCCTGAGGTTAGAGGAGATTGACCAAGCATCTCTCTTTGTCCCACATCACGTAGTGAACTCTTGCTGTTCTGGACACTGAACTATATTTAATTACATTCATTCCTGAACTTCAGGTTATCTGGCCATTTAATGATAAAAATGGTGGAAAGGTAGAAGATAGCCTGATGAGGACAAATAGAGATGTTCTAGCTCTATTTTCTCTCCTCTAGCTTCCTAGGAGTACTGAAAGGGCACTGCCTTAACCTGGGCCTCCTGCTTGGGCACTGTTACCCACCTTCAGGAAATCATGTCTTGGAAAATTTTGCATTCCAATATCAGCACTTATCTTGGGTCTCCTCATGTTGGACCATCAGCCACGATTATGACTACCTACTGGGCTCTGGACCAAGGTTGAGGTGAGGTGGTAGGGTGAAATGAAATAGAAGGGTTAGTTCCTGTTGGTGAGTGCCTTATCAGTTCTTTGGGAGAACAGGCCAGATGCATTAAGGAAAAAAAATCAAATAAAAATACTGGCTTATGTAGCTTGAAAGTCTATAGAGAAAAACAGATATGTTAATGGTATTTTGTGTGATTTTGTTCTTTTTGATAATCTATATTTTCTAGAGGAGCTCTGGTAGCATAGTGCCTAGGGCATATATCAAAAAGGTAGAAAGCCAGTGTAGTATGGACCTGGAGGCAGCCAGAGTGGAGCTAAAATTTTAATTATGCCATTTATTTCCTGTGTGACCTTGGGAAAATTACTGAACCTCTCTGAGCCTAATTCTTCATTTGTGAATTGTAGTTAATAATATTTACATGCAGATTTGCTTATAGAAGAAATCATCTAAGCCACTAGGTCCTTAGTGCAGTGCCTGACACACAGTAATAGTCAATAAGTATTGTCTTTGTGTGTCATCCAGATTCAGACTCAGTATGATTTAGACTCATACTGACCCCAAGTGACAGAGTAGAACCATAGTGTTTGCTTGACTGTAACTTTACAGAAGCAGATCACCAGGTCATTCCACGGAGCCACTGGGCTGATTCAAATGGCCAGTAAGTACTGCCTAGCATTATTAGCAATGCTATTCAATATTATTTAAATAAAAGATTAAATACACACACACACACACATATATATATATAAAATATACACACCCATACATATATATTTACAGTTATATATTTAGAATGAACAAAATAAGTATGATTTAAAGAAATCTCAAATTCCAATTTGATCGATCCTACTTCAGAAAAAGAAGCATTTCTTTGGCACTTGGCTGCTATCACATGCAAGCAAAATTTTGCTGAAGATAATTCAAAAATAGTTGCAGCAATATATTGACAGGGAACTTCCAGAATTTCAAGCTACATTCAGAAGAGGGCAAGGAATGAGGGATATCAATGCTGATATGAGATGGATCTTGGCTGAAAGCAAATAATATCAGAAAGATGTTTCCCTGTATTTTATTGCCTACAATTGACTGTGTGGATCATAAAAGATTATTGGATAATTTATGAAAAATGGATATTCCAGAACACTTCATTGTGCTCATAAGGAATGTATAGGTACAGGTACATAGACCAAGAGAGAGTTGTTTGAACAGAACAAGGGGACAGTGCATGGTTTAAAATCAAGAAAGGTGTGTGTCAGGGTTGTATCCTTTCACCATACTTATTCAATCTGTATGCCGAGCAAATAATCTGAGAAGCTGTACTATATGAAGAAGAATATGGCATTAGGATTGGAGGAAGGCTCATTAAATACCTGCAGTTTGTGGATGACACAATCTTGCTTGCTGAACGTGAAGATGATTTGAAGCACTTACTGATGAAGATCAAAGACTACAGTCTTCAGTCAGTATGGATTACACCTCAACATGAAGAAAACAAAAATCCTCACAACTGGACCAATAAGCAGCATCATGATAAATGGAGAAAAATTTGAAATTATCAGGGATTTTGTTTTACTTGGGTCCACAATCAACACCCATGGAAGCAGGAGCCAAGAAGTCAGATGTCATATTGCACTGGAAAAATATGCTGCAAAAGATCTCTAAAGCGTTAAGAACCATATTTGTCCCTTTGAAGACTGAGATGCACCTAACTCAAGCCATGGTATTTTCAATTTCCTCATGTGCATGTGAAAGGTGGACAGTGAATAAGGAAGACAAGAACAGTTGATGCCTTTGAATTGTGGTGTTGGCAAAGAATACATGGACTTCCAGAAGAGTGAACAAATCTTTCCTGGAAGAAGTGCAGCTGGAATGCTCCTTAGAAGTGAGAATGGCCAGACTTACTCTCACCTACATTAGTTATGTTGTCAGGAGGGACTAATCCCTGCAGAAAAATATTGTGCTTGGTTAAGTAGAGGGTCAGTGAAAAGGGAAGACCCGCAACAAGATGGGTTGACACAGTGTCTGCAATGATGGGCTCAAGCATAGCAAGGATTGTGAGGGTGGTGCAGGACAGGGCAATGTTTTGTTCTGTTGTACTTAGTGTCACTATGAGTTGGAGTCGACTCAACAGCACCTAACAACAATACAACAACAACAACAACAACAGTCTGCCATGTGAAAGCTAAATCATGGTCTTGTGTATCAGATGCTGCTGCTGTTTTCCCCCCAGCCCCCCATCAGAAGTTTGGTTTCCTATCTGTAAATAGCTGGCACTTCTCAACAGTGAACAGGTTGGAGTTGAAAGAGTATAGGCTTTGAATTGATAAACACTTGGGTTTAAAGTCTGGAAGTTCTCTTTCCTAGCCAGGTGATAAAGTTCTGTGAAGCTATTTCCTATATCTCAGTTTCATCTCAAGATCATACTTGGGCTGCAGGATTGTTGTAAGTAGAATTAAGTGAAATAATAGTGCCAATATTATGATACTCCGTGGTAGATGTGTAAATTATTTTCTTTTCCTTTCTTTGTTCACTGAAATTTCTACCTGGCTTTGGCAATATCACATCCTCCACTGCTTCTCCCATTTTCCCAGCCTAGCCTGTGTACCTGCTCCCACACATTTTGATGAGATTTTGGCTCCTCACGATATGTCCTTTCACTTGTAATCTGAGTCAGATGTTGGTCTCTTCACATGAATAAATGAAAAATATCCTCTTCACCAGGCTGTTTAGCATTTTGCTCCTCAATCTCTCTTCCCTTCAACCTCTTTTACCTTGCTTCATGAACATGCAATTTAATTTTAAAAAAGGAGGTACATCTCATGAAACTGTTCAAGAAAAAATAGACTTTGTGTCAGTCATACCTGAGTTTAAACTTCGGCTTTGTCATACTGAAGCAATGGGAACTGGATGTCTCAGAGGCCCATTTCCTCACCAGTATAATGGAGATGAGGGTAGTAATCTTGATAGAGCTATTGTGTAGCTTAGTATATTAAAGCAGAATCTACCATTTATTGATCATATAGTATTCATATTATCATTATTATTATCTCATTCATCCTTTAACTCAGGTGCTAAATTGGTACATGAGGTAATAATTATGAATTATTGAAATCCCCTTTAAAAATTCCTTGCATTGACATAAAACATTTCATCTGTGGATACATACAAGGCAGTTTTTAAGTTTGTGAACCATTAAGCTAGAATAAAGAAAGGGACAAATGGGAAGTATTTATGTAGGTGCAGTGTAGTAAATTACATAGTGTGGCTTTTCTAGCCAGAAGTCTTTGTAAACTCCTTGGTGGAATTTGCCATGAGCAATTGAGTAGCTCCTGATTGCTAAAGTTATATACCTGGGGTATTTCTGTTGGGAGTAGCACAAAGAAATCTTCCGGGATGTTTTTTCTCTCTCTCAGGTATATAGAATTCTGATTTTGGGATTGGTTAATTTGGCCACTCTGCCACGTTCAAATG
>NW_006922372.1:886264-887522 GCF_000298275.1 Orycteropus afer afer | reverse complement strand
CCTTGCAGGAATAGGCCTTGGGCCACTGATGGGGATTCTGTCTTCCTCTTGTGGGGTTAGAAGAGGTCAGAAGATGTGGCCTCCCTGCCCCTTTAGCAGTAAGTATCTGAACATTCAAACTATTCTGCCTCTAAGATGACCATCAAATTCCTAGTAATAGATACAGGGGATCTGTAGAGAATTACAGTAGTATTGTTGGATTTATTCTATTCTCCTTTTTCTTTCAGTTGCTTCTGTTGTGATGCAGCCCATTTTGTTTCTTATTTGTATTATTTGTATTCTCTCCCTCTTTTCCTTTGTTAAATTTGCCAGTGGTTTGTCAATTTTATTTATCTTCTAAAAAAAAAAATCTACTCTTGTTGATTTTTTTCTGTTTGTCGTTCTATTTTCTGCTTCATTGATTTCTGCTTGAATATTTTTTCCTTTCTTCCGGTGACTGTAGGCTTTTCTTGATGTTGTTTTTCTAATTGTTGGAGATGTTGGTTTAAAGTGTTGATTTTGGCTCACTCTTCTTTTACAATTTGTGCATTTATTACTATAAATTGTCCTCTGATCACTGCATTTGTTGTGTCCCAATGATTTTGATATATTGTGTTTTCATTTCCTTTTTTATTTCTTATATTACCCAGTTGTTCTTAAGGAAGGTGTTGTTCAGTTTCCTTGTGTTTGCTCTTTATTTGATGATCTTCCTATTGTTGATTTCTTATTTGATAGCACTGTGATCTGAGAAGATGCTTTGCAGTATTTCAGTGTTTTAAAATTTATTCAGGCTTGCTTTAAGGCCTAACATGTGGTCTATCATGGAGAATGTTCCATGTGCACTGGAAAAAAATGTATATTGTGCTCTTGTTGGGTGACATGCCCTGTAGATGTCTATAAGGTCAAGTTGGTAGATTGTATTGTTTAGTTCTTCTGCATCTTTGTTGAGATTCTTTCCAGTTGTTCTATCTTTCATTGAAAGTGGTGTATTAACGTCTCCTACTATGACAGTAGACTCATTTATTTGCCTTTTCAATTCTGTTAAAATCTGATTTATGTATTTTGGGGCTCTTTCTTTGGTCCATAGATACTTATTATGGTTATATATTCTTGTTCAATTGATCCTTTAATCATTATATAATGTCCTTCCTTGTCTCTTATGGTGGTTTTTGTCTTAAAGTCAGTTTGATCAGAAATTAATATTGCTACTCCTGTTCTTTTTTGGGTGCCCTTTGCTTGATGTATCTTTGTTCAACCTTTGATTTTTAGTCTATTTTTG
>NW_006922372.1:885382-886114 GCF_000298275.1 Orycteropus afer afer | reverse complement strand
ATTATGTTTTTTTTTTTTTTTAATCCAGTCTGCAACTCTCTATCTCTTGAGTGGTGCATTTAATCCATTAGCATTCAGTTTAATTATCAACAAGTATGAATTGGTTGCTGTCATTTTGTTATGTGTTTTTTTCATGGTGTCCCTGGTTTCTTTGTTCCATATAATTTTCTGTGCTGAGCTTATTATGTTTATGAATTGTATTATCATTTCCTTTGTTGCTATTGTTTTAGTATTTACTAAATGTTTGTGCTTCTCTTTTTTATTGTGATGTGAAGGTTTATCATTTTTCTTTGAGGTTTTCCTGTGATTTATCATTTTCTCACCAAGTTTAGAACAGTCCATTCTATCTTGCAACTCTCTTGACTTCCTCACCATTTAACAGTTCTGTAACTACATTATTTTTTTCCTCTTTTTGTTTGTAGTTGTCCTCATTTGCCAACTGATGTCTCTGGTTCCCTGTTTGCAATCTTGTAAGCTTATTTTATTTTGGATACTTCCATAGCTATGTTGGTTTATGGGTTATATCACCTTGTGTATTAATGGTGGATGTTGTTTGCTATTGTTGGTTCTCTGTTCAAAGGACTCCCTTTAGTATCTCTTGTAAGGTTGGTCTGGTTTTAACAAGTCCCCTTCATTTCTGTTTATCTGGAAATCTAATTTCACCATCATATTTGAGGGACAGTTTTTCTGGGTATATAATACTTAGTTGGAAATTTTTCTCTTTAAGGGTTT
>NW_006922372.1:882440-883237 GCF_000298275.1 Orycteropus afer afer | reverse complement strand
GGTTTTTCCATATCCCTAAAGAATGTTGATGGGATCTGGATTGGGATTGCATTGAATGTATAGATTCCTTAGGGTAGAACTGACATTTTCACAATGTCTTTTCCTTGATTTGTCTCTCAGTCCTTTGAAGGTACCTAAATGTAACTCTTTTAAATTCCTTATCAGGGAGTCCCAATACTGCTATTTCTTCAGGGATGTGTTCTGTGTCTGTATCCTGCTCCCTTGTTTCTACCACTTCATCTTGCTTCTTTGTTTGCCCTGGGATGGTCTGTTGTCTCTGAGACATTATGATGTTGTTGTATTTAGATCTCTGCTAACTGTTTGTGAAGGGCACTTAAGGGTGAGTCAGGCTCCTCTTGGTGGTCATTTATCACTGGCCAGTTGGTGGAGAAGGAAGTGGTGGTCTCAGTATATGGAGCTTCAAGAGGTGCACGTGTGGTTGTGTTGTATGGGCATGGTTACTGTTTCCCACTCAGACAAAAACAATGATTGAAAAATCACCAAAAAAGTAAAAGCAAATAGCCAAAAACCACACCACATAAACACACAGTAGCAATCACCAAAAAAAAGAAAAAGGAAAACAACAACAACAAACCCTGCAGTATCTGGGGAAGGTGCAATAAGAGAAAGGAGGTACAGTAGGAAAATAATGAAGTGAAAAATGGGAAAAATGAAAAAAGAAAAACAAGGAATATGGTTAAAAATGAGAAAGAAAAAATGGAAACCAGGAACAGAGAAGAAAGAAAAAGCTGAAAACTAGAAGCTTGGAAGCGGAGAATAAAGAGTAATAATAAAAA
>NW_006922372.1:880831-882259 GCF_000298275.1 Orycteropus afer afer | reverse complement strand
TGGGAGTGAGGGATGGCTGCAACTTCATTCACCAAGAGGATGTGAGGTCTAAGAGTAACAAGGGGAATATTGCACCTTTCTAGTCCTTAATGTCCAGAATGTCCTTGTGGTTCCCAGCAAGTGGAGCCTATCTTAGGTCCCTGGAATCTGGTAGAATGGTGTTGCTTTAAATATCCAAAATGGTTGAACCCTTGTAAACTTTCAAAATGGCTGTGCCCTCTGTGCAGGCAAAAGTCTACAACTCAGCCCATCTCCCTCTTCACTGCTTCCCCTTTTATGCACTGGCCACCAGTGATTTTTAGGTTAATTCTTAAGTCCTTACCCCACTTGGCAGTATCCCAGGTGTCCATGCCGTCAGGATCGCTGACATACTGCAGCTCCTTGTATCTCCTTTTTTTGGTGTTTTCATGGAGGTTATTCTAGTAGTTGGGGTTTAGTCCACTTCTGTATCCTTCTTTTCAAAGCTCAGGGCTCTAGGATTATCTTCTATATCTGTGTTAATTGATTCCCCTTTTCTTTGTTGAAGATTATCTGTTCACTTTATCTGCTTATTCTGCCATCTTACCATATCCCCTGGATTTATTCTATTCTGTTTTCATTTTAAATCTCTACATTAATCCTTATTAGTAGATTTTTGGTTTTTCAGATTTATATGTAAAGCACTTAGCCCAGTCTCTGCCACATAATACATAGTAAGGCCTGCTGCTTTTTCGTAGTAGCAGTAGTAGTCATAAGGAGCCCTGGTGGTATAGTGGTTAAGGCATTTGGCTGCTAACCAAAATGTTGGTGGTTTGAATCCACCGGCTGTTCTATGGAAGAAAGTTGGGGACAGTTTGCTTCTGTAAAAATATACAATAGGGTCACTCTGAGTTGGAATCGACTCGATGGCAGTGAGTTGGTTTTTTGTTTGAGTGGTAGACTAGTCATAGTCATAAAACATGTGACAACACCTAGCACAAGTCCTGGTACATAGTTATTGCTCACCAATATTTGCTAAATTTGGTTAATTAGATCCATATACACACTATTCTTTAAAAAGTAGTAGGTTTACGATGGTGGACTATTTTGGAAAAAGATAGTGATAATAGTGGCACAACATGAAAAAATGTAATCAGTGCCATTGATTTTTAAGTGCAGAAGTTGTGTTGGTGAATGTTTTGGTGTGTAGGTTTTCTCCACAATAATTTTTTAAAAGCAGTTAAAGAAGGATTTGACCACCTTCTTCCTCTCCTTCCACATTTCCTGCTGTGGCCCCTTGGTCACTGGTCACATTTCAGTCTGGAGTTCATTCTTAAGTAAGCTTTTAAGGTGAACAGGCCTGAAATGCTTCCCCACTAGGGATCAGATTGCACAAACCTTGAGAGCAGGGAGTCTGATTTATTATATTTGCAACCCACATTACTGGTACTTGGTAAGGGAAGGAATGAA
>NW_006922372.1:876795-878154 GCF_000298275.1 Orycteropus afer afer | reverse complement strand
TTAACTTCTCATATGCAAGTTCAAGTTGAAGATGAAGACAATTAAAACAAGTCCACAAGAGCCAAAATATGATCTTGATTATATGCCATCTGAATTTGGAGACTATCTAAAGAATAGATTTGATGCATTGAACACAAATGACTGACAACCACAGGAATTGTGAAATGACATCAAGAACATCATCCATGAAGAAAGCAAAAAGTCATTTAAAAGACAGGAAAGAAGAAAAAATCAAAATCGATGTCAGAAGAGACTCTGAAACTTGCTCTTGAATGGAGAGTAGCTAAAGCAGATGGAAAAAATGATAAAATAAAAGACCTGAACAGATTTCAAAGAGCAGCTCAAGAAGAGTCAACTATTATAATGAAATGTGCAAAGACCTGGAGTTACAAAATCAAAAGGGAAGAACATGGTCGGCATTTCTCAAGCTGAAAGAACAGAAGAAAAAAAATAAGCCTATAGTTGCAATACTGAAAGATTCTATGGGGAAAATACTGAATGATGCAGGAAACATCAAAAAGAGATGGAAGGAATACACAGTCATTGCACCAAATACAATTCATGGATGTTCATCCTTTTCAGGAGGTGGCATATGATCAAGAACCATTGGTGTTGAAGGAAGAAGTCAAAGCTGCACTGAAGTAATTGGCAAAAAACTCAAGGCTCCAGGAATTGACGGAATACCCACTGAAATGTTTGAACAAATGGATACAGTGCTGGAGGCACTTACTCATCTATGCCAAGATTTGGAAGACAGCTACCAGGCCAACTGACAGGAAGAGATCCATATTTGTACCCATTCCAAAGAAAGGTGATCCTACAGAGTTTGGAAATTATCAAACAATATAATTACTATCTCACACAAATAAAATCTTTCTGGAGATAATTAAAAAATGTTTGCCAGAAATGCAAGCTAGAATCAGAAGAGGGCCTGGAATGAGGGATATCATTGCTTATGTCAGATGGATCTTGGCTCAAAGCAAGGAATATCAGAGAGATGTTTACTTGTTTTTTTATTGACTTTGCAAAAGCATTTGACTGTGTGCATCATAACAAATTATGGATAACATTGAGAAGAATGGGAATACCAGAACAGTTAATTGTGCTCTTAAGGATCCTGTACATAGACCAAGAGGTTGTTCAAACAGCACAAAGTGATACTACATGGTTTAAAATCAGGAAGGGAGTGTGTCAGGTTTGTATCCTTTTGTCATACGTATTCAATCTGTATGGTGACCAAATAATCTAAAAAGCTGGATGTGATCATTGGAACTGTGTCCCAACTTGGCTGGACCACAATTCTGTGTGGTTTAAGTAATTGTGATGTGGGTTGTTCCAATGATGGGATCAGATGTATAT
>NW_006922372.1:874061-875671 GCF_000298275.1 Orycteropus afer afer | reverse complement strand
GTCTCTCTCTCTATATAAGCTTTACTGGTTTTGCATCTCTAGAGAACCCAGTCTGGCACACTGGACTATGTGGAGAAGAACGTGGCATCAGAATTGGAGAAAGACTCATTAATAAACGGAGATATCCAGACAACACAACCTTGCTTGCTGAAAGTGAAGATGATTTCAAGCACTTACTGATGAAGATTAAAGACTATATACAGTCTGCAGTATGGATTACGAAGAAAACAAAAATCCTCACAACTGTACCAATAAGCAATATCATGATAAATGGAGAAAAGATTGAAGTTGTCAAAGATTTCATATTATGTGGTTCCTCAGTCAACACCAAAGGAAGCAGCGGTGGAGAAATCAGACCATCGTATTGCACTGAGCAAATGTGGTGCAAAAAACCTCTTTAAAGTGTTGAAGATCAAAGATGTCTCTTTGAAGACTAAGGTGTGCCCAACCAAAGCCATGATATTTTCAGTCACCTCATATTCATGTGAAAGCTGAACAGTGAATAAAGAAGACTTTCTCTCACAGAGAGCTGGTGAGTCCAAACCACCAACCTTTTGGTTAGCAGCCTAATGTTTAACCACAGCACCATCAGAACTTCTACATCATTGTAGAAATATTTTAATATCTAATAGTCATTTTTTATTTTCTTTTTACTTTTATCGTGGTGAAAGTATACACAACAAAATATTCACCAACATAACTTCCACATTTATATCTCAAGGATATTGATGATATTTTTCATGTTGTGCCACCATTTATTGCTATCCTTTTCCAAAATATCCCACCACCATTAGCATGAACCCAATGCCCTGCAAACAAAAGCTTCCCCTTTCCCCCCTCCCTCCTACCCGTGGTAACCACTAATAATTTTTGGGATCTGTCTATCTATCTATCTATCTATCTAATCAACCTATCTAGGAATTTAGACTCCCCTCCCCTCCCATCCCTAGTAACGAACAAAGAAAATTTCTTTCAATGTATAAATATTTCCTTGATTGTTTAGAATAGTGGACTATTACAATATTTGACCTTCTGTGATTGACTTATTTCAATCAACATAATATCCTCCAAGTTCGTCCACATTATGCAGTGTTTTGCAGATTCTACATTATTCTTTAGGGTTGCATAGTATTCCATTGTGTGTATGTACTATGGTTTGTCTATCCATTCCTCACTTGATGGGTACTTAGGTTGTTTCCATCTCTGCTATTGTGAATAGTGCTGTGATGAACTTGGGTATGCATATATGTGTTCATGTTCTGCCCTTCACTTCTTTAGGATATGTACCAAGGAATGGAATTGCTAGATCAAATCGTATTTCTAGTCCAACATTTTAAGGAATTGCCATACTGATTTCCACAGTGGTTTTTATAATTTTACAGTTCCACCAGTGGTGTATGAGAGTCCCAATCTCTCCACGTCCTTACTACCATTTGTCATTTTCTGTTTTGTTAAACTTTGCTATTAATGCTGGAGTGAGATGGTATCTCATTGTTTTAATTTGCAGCTCTCTAATGGCTAATGATCACAATAGTTTCTTCATGTGTCTGTTGGCTCCCTGAATGTCTCCTTTGGTGAAGTATCTGCTCATACCTTCTGCCCATTTTATA
>NW_006922372.1:868688-873384 GCF_000298275.1 Orycteropus afer afer | reverse complement strand
TGCCTTAGGTTTCACATTTAAGTCTTTGATCTGTCTGGATTTAGTATTTGTATATGGTGTAAGATACAGATCTTGTTTCATTTTTCTGCAAATGAATATCCAGTTTTGCCACCACCATTTGTGAAAGAGATTATCTTTTTCCCATGTAATGGATTTCATCCATTTGTCAAAGACCAGCTGACCATAGGTTGATGGATCAAATTCTGAGTTCTTAATTCTGTTCCACTGATGTAGATGTCTGTCATTGTACCAATACCATGCTATTTTCACAACTGTGGCTGTGTAATTGGTTTTGAGATCTGGCATTGTGACATGGCCTACTTTATTCTTCTTCCTCAGTAGTGTTTTCTTTATCCAAGGTCTCTCTTTCCTTTCCATATAAAATTAGTGAATGGTTTTTCCATGGCTTTAAAGAATGTTGATGGAATCGAGACTGGTATTGCATTGAATGTATAGATTGCTTTGGGTAGTATTGACATTTCACAATGTTCAATCTTCCTATCCATGAGCATGGTATGTTCTTCCATTTCTGTAGATCTTTTATAGTTTTTTGAAGAAGTGTTTTGTAGTTTTCTTTGTACGGGTCTTTTGTGTCTCTAGTGAGATTTATTCCCAAGTATTTTATTTTTGTTGGTAGCTATTGTAAATGGCATTGATTTCTTTATTTCCTTTTCAGCAGTCTCTTTGCTGGTGTAGAGAAATCCAACTGATTTTTGGATGTTGATCTTGTATCCTGCCGCTATGCTAAATCTCTCCATTAGTTCCAGCAGCTTTTTTTTGCTGAGTCTCTTGAGTTTTCTATGTATAGGATTATATCATCTGCAAACAGGGATAGTTTGACTTCTTCCTTACCAATTTGGATGCCTTTGATTTCCCTTTCTTGCCTTATTGCCCTGGTTAGGACTTCCAATACAGTGTTGAATAGAGGTGGCAACAGAGGGCATCCTTGTCTGGTTCCTGTTCGCAAGGGGAATGGTTTCAGTCTCCCTCCATTGAGAATAACATAGGCTGTTGGTTTTGCATTTATGTTAAGGAATTTCCCTTCTATTTCATTTTTCTGAGAGTTTTTATCAGGAATGGGTGTTGGATTTTATCACTTCCTTTTTCTACATCGCTTGATATGATCATGTGGTTCTTTATTTTATTTACGTGATGGAAGATGTTGATTGCTTTTCTAATGTTGAACCATCCTTGCATACCTGGTATGAACCCCACTTGGTCATAATGTCTTATTTTTTGGATATATTTTTGGAGTCTATTATCTAGGATTTTGTTGAAGATTTTTGCATCTGTATTCATGAGGGATGTTGGTCTGTAGTTTCCTTTCTAGTTATGTCCTTGCTTGGTTTTGGTATCAAGGTTATGCTTGCTTCATAAAATTAATTTGGGAAGATTCCATCCTTTTCTATGTTCTGGAATAGTTTGAGTAGGATTGCTATCAGCTCTTCTCTGAATGGTTGGTAGAATTCTCCAGTGAAACCATCTGGGCCAGGACTTTTTTTGTTGTTGGTAATTTTTTTTTTATGACCTATTCAGTTTCTTTTTTTGTTATATGTCTGTTCAAGTTTTCTGCCTCAGTGTGTGTTAGTGTAGGTAAATAGTGTGTTTCTAGAAATCTGTCAATTTCTTCTAGGTTTTCAAATTTGTTGAATTATAGTTCTTCATAATATTCTGATTTTTTTTTAATTTCTGTTGGTTCTGTTGTGATTTCACGCCTTTTATTTCTTATTTGTGTGTTTTGCATCTTCTCCTTTTACTTTAAGTTTTCCAGGGCTTTGTCAATTTTATTAATCTTTTTAAAGAACCAACTTCTAGTCTTGTTGATTTTTTTCTACTGCCTTTCTATTTTCTGTTTCAGGCAATTCTGCTTGAATTTTTGTTATTTCTTTCTTCTGGTAACTGTAGAGTTTTTTTCCTGTGCTTTTTCCAATTGTTGGAAATGTTGGGTTAAGGTATTGAATTGGCTTTTTCTTTTTTGATGTGTGCATCTATTGCTATAAATTGCCCTCTGGTCACTGCTTTTGCTGTGTCCTAAAGATTTTGGTATGTGTTTCCATTCTCATTTGATTCAAGACATTTTTTAATTTCAGTTTTTATTTCTTTTATTACACAGTTTTTTGTTTTTTTTTTTTTTTTTTTTTTTTTTTTTTTTTTTTTTTTTTGAGAAGGGTGTTAATCAGATTCCATGGATTTGCTGTTTTTCCATTGGTTTTCCTAGTGTTGATTTCTAATTTTATGGCATTTTGATCTGAGAAGATGCTTTGCAGTATTTTGATGTTTTTAAATTTATTGAGGCTTGCTTTGTAGCCTAACAAATGGTCAATCCTGGAGAATGTTCCATGTATGCTGGAAATGGTTTTTTATCCAGTCTGCAGCTCTCCATCTCTTGAGTGGTTCATTGAATCCATTTACATTCAATGTAATTATCAACAAGTATGAATTTATTGATGTCATTTTGTTATGTGTTGTGTGTGTGTGTGTGTGTGTGGTGTTGTTGATTTCTTTGTTCCATATAATTTTCTGTGCTGAGCTTATTTTGTTTATGAGCCATGAATATTGCTATTGCTTAAGTATTTGTGTTTGTCCTCTTGTTTCTTTTGATGCGAAGGTTTATTATTTTTCTTTTTAGGTTATCTTATAATTTATAATTTTCTTTCTATAATTTTAAACAGTCTGTTCTATCTCACAATTCTCTTGACTTCCTCACCATCTAGAAGTTTTGTAACTACACCATTTAGTCCCTCTTTTTCATTTGTAGTTGTCCTCATTTATGAATTGATGACTCTGGTTCCCTGTTTAGAGTCCTTTAAGCTTATTTTACTTTGGGTTGGTAACAGGGTTGGTTTCTGGGTTATGTCATCATGTATGTCAAAAATTGTTTGTTGTTTGCTGTTGTTGATTCTTTGTCTGAAGGACTCCCTTTAGCATCTTTTGTACAGTTGCTCTGGTTTTAACAAATTCCCTTAATTTCTGCTTATCTAGGAATCTTCTAATTTCACACTCATATTTGATAGACAATTTTGCTGGGTATATAATTCTTGGTTAGAAATTTCTTTCTTTCAGGGTTTTATATATATATCACCCCACTGCCTTCTCACCTGCATAGTTTTTGCTCAGAAATCAGCTTAGTCTTATTGCTTGTCCTTTGTATATAGCTTTTCATTTTTCTTGTGCTACTTTCAGGATTCTTTCTGTCTTTGTTTTTTCTGAGTTTGATGATGATATGTCTTGGTGATTTTTGGGGGGGCTGATTCTGTTTGAGTTTCTTTGAGCTTCTTGAGTGGATATATTCTCATCTTTCATCATATCATGGAAATTCTCTTCCAACAAATCGTTGATAATTTTCTGTATGTTTTTATCTGTCTTTTCCTGTTCTGGAATTCTGCTTGCATATTGATTATTCCTCTTTATGGTATCTTACATGAATATTAGTCTTTCTTCATTATATTTTGATATTTTGTCTGATTGATCACTTAATTCAGTAGTATTCGGGTATTTGTCTTCAATTTTATTAATTATCTCTTTAATTGATTTGATTTTCCTCTTTTGTTCATTCATTGTGTTATCTATTTCTGAAATCTTAGTATTAATCTTATGGATTTCTATTTGTTGTTTTTGTATTGTTTCTAATTTTTGTTTATTTTTATCAATTTCTTCTTGTGTTATTTCTCTAAATTGTTCTAGAGTTTTGTCTGTGTTTTCTTTAATTTTGTCAGTGTTTTCCTTGATCTTGTCAGTGTTTTTCTTGATCTGTCTCTCAATCCATTGAAGGTACCCAAATATAATTTCTTATGAATTCCTTATCAGTGAGTTCCAATGCTCCTTCTTCTTTAAGATGTTTTCTGGTTTGTATCCTGGTCTTTGTTTCTACTACTTTATATTGCTTTTTTGTGTGTGGGCTATGATGGTCTCTTGTCTCTGAGACATTGTGGTGGTGTTGTATTTTTTTTTTTTTTTTTGGCTGTATGTTGATTTGATTCATGCAGGATTTTTTCTCCTTCATTTTGTTTTGATATATCTCTGTGAGCAGGGTACTGTGATCCTCTATTTGCTAATTTTTAGCACTTAGCCACTCACCACCTGTCTCCTGGTGGGTGTGATGGTGAATGAGAGTGTGTGTACAGATTTCTGGTAGATATTGGCAAAGAACAGTTAGGATGAGTTGAGCTGGTATTGGCCACTGTTTATTTTGGGTCACTTGGTGCAAAAGCAAGTAGTGGCCCTCACTCAGTGGGTAGGGCTGCAGGAGATATAGTATAGTTGGTGTAGTTGGATTGTGTGAGAATGGTTGCTGTCTCCCACTCAGACAAAGAAAAAATTAAAAAAAAACACTCAAAAAATAAAAACAAGAGAACAAAAAACTCATACTGCACAAACAGGAACAATCACAAAAGAAAAAGAAATGAAATAAATAAGAAAATTTTTCAAAATATATTAAGGATAAAAGAAAGATAATGAGGAAAAGAACAAAAGAAAAAAAAAGCTACAATATCTGTGGTGGGTGGAACGAGAGAAAAAATCAAGAATAAAAGATTAGGGAAAACTGCACAGGCAAAAACAAGGGACGGGAAGAACCAAATGTGGTAGTTATGGTCATGTGTCAAGTTGGCTCGGCCTGGTTGAGTGGCTGGGCAGCTGGTGGTAGTTATTCCCCATGATGAGACTGGCAATCAAATCCATGGTGGGATCAACCACA
>NW_006922372.1:859703-867178 GCF_000298275.1 Orycteropus afer afer | reverse complement strand
TACAATTTGGAGGCTTTAAGTCTAAGTTCAAAGTGCAAGGCTCTAGGGGCTGGGTGAAAGCCCCTCAACCTTGGGCTTCAGCTCTGCCTCCTGCTCCTGGCCCACTGGAGCTGGAGGCATTTCTTCACTCAGACAGCTGCTGGCTGCTGAGACTGATAAGCCCAAGGTTGACAAGTAAAAAGGCACAGTCCCGATGTTACCAAACCACACTGTAGGTCATTAATTCAAGTCTGTTGAAAGTCCCAAGGTCAGCAGAGAATGGCAGGCTGCTGAACAATGACACAGCTGCATGTAGGGTTCAAGCGTGCTATAAGCTAGAGACCATTCCTAAAGCTGTTGCTTATATACAGGAAGCAGACCACATACTCCAAGGCAGCTACTCATCTGCTTCCGGTAGATTCCACCATGGAGTTGATTACCAGTTCATGGGGAATACTACAACCAGCTGCCCAGCCACTCACCCAGGCCTAGCCAAGTTGACACACAAACTTAACCACCACAGAGAGGTTTCAGCCAGGCTTCCAGACTAAGACAGACTAGGAAGAAAGGCCTGGTGATCTATCTCTAAAAGTAACCCAATAAAAACCCTATGGATTACAACAGAATATTGTCCTATTTAGTGCTGGAGAATGACACCCAGATTAGAAGGCACTCAAAATATCCAGTGGCCACAGCAATTGACCAACAACTGTGAAGATGGCATGGGACTAAGCAACATTTTGTTCTCTTGTACACCATGAGTTGGAGCCAACGTGACAGCAACTAACAACAATGTTTTGCTGTTAGAAACAGTGCTGCATTTGGCCGTTTGTGTACATACATCTTCACATACTTACCTTGTTATTACACCAAAACATATTCATAGAACAAGTAGAATTGCTAGATATACTTTAAAACTATCCCCTTTAGTAATTATAGCACATACTGCATTTATTTTAATTAAATGGGATAATGACTGAGAGGATGCTTTGTAAATTGTCAAGTGCCATATAAAAATGAGTTATTGTGTCACAGTTGTTAGAAGTATGTCAAACTGATAACTTTAAGAGGTAGGTAAGAGGAGAAATCTGGTTTCTCCCCGATTCCCATAAAATATACCTATTTGAACATGCATGTATGAGTAAGCAGTTACCTTTTATTCTAAAAGATCTATGTTGTCACTTCCTCCCCAGACTGCCAAGATGAAGAACGATTCTTGTAATTAATTGCCTTTGAATATGGCTGCTTATTCACATCCATTCTTTGCCAGCTTCAAATTCTAAGAAAATACTTGATTAGAGAAACCAAATTCCATCAAGTTACTTCTGCCCTGAGTGGTTCTGCAACTCTTGTCAGGACCTGGCAAATTTCTGTGGGTGTTGGAGGGTTGGGAAGAAATGCTTTTTAAGGCAAGACCCCTCTTTGGGTTCCTGAAGCAGTATCACTACGGAAGTAGATTGCCCAACTTTCCTTCTGAGGAGTGACTGGTGGGTTTGAACCACCAGCCTTCTGGTTAGCGGTCAAATGCCTTAGACATTATGCCACCAGAGCTTGCCCCTTTTTTTGTTTTTTGTTTGGTTTCGTTAGTCAGTGCCTAGATTAAGGATACCTTGGTCACACCTTCACTGGAGGGACTCAACTTTCCATGGAATCTGACATTCCATAGAGTTCAGGCCCATCTAGGGATACTAATTCACACACCCATTCCTCTGGCTTCCTGTTTTTCTAGCAGCCAGAAAGCCTTTTGATTGTATAGTATGCATTGTTGAGTAGGGGGACGTGTGTGCTGAGGTGTCTTGAATCTGGATCTCCTCATCTAACAAGCCTGAATTCTCTCTGACTTCAAACGCTAGGCACTGGTCCAGGAATGACACTCTTGGCCTCTGCTAGAAGGTGGGGCCAGGTGCAGGAATGCAAACAGACTATGAGGGGCTGTAAGAGGGTGGAAGGCAGCAGGAGACTATGTAACTATGGAGGGGATCAAATACCTGTGTGCTTGGTCAGGCTCCTTCGTACAAAGGGTACTCCTTTCAGAAATGTTTTCAATGATTACTGTGGGATGTTTGCCATAAGCAGTAGTGGACATGGACATGATTTAATTTGGGGCTTTGACAGTATTACTGTTAAGTCACTGGCATACTGATGGCACCTGTTGATCCCCATATTGTTTTCTGAGTTCTCTCAACAAGTCCATTCTATCTAATTCTAGCAAGTCATTTGTCACTACTGGCTGTGTGTATGCAACTGGCATGGAAAGCCACATCCTGTGGATATTTTGTACTCATTCATCCTCCTTTCTACTGAGGTTGCTAGCTCACTGAGCAGTGAGCTTTCACCACACCTTCCCACTCTGCTTATTTGCTTTTCTAACCATGTTTGTAATCAAACCATTATATATCTTCTGATGTATCCACATGAATTTCTGGGTGTGCAAGCTTGGCTGGGTGAAGTTATGTGCAAATCTATAGCCATATGGGTATGCCTTCTTGGATATGTAAAGGAGTATGCCTCACTTGTGTGTTCCTTATCTGGAACCTTGATTGTCAATACAACAGGGGTAGGCCTGGGGGCAGAAGAGGTGTGGTGCTGGAGAGGAGTGATTGGCCCTACTCTTGGACAGGCTTCAGTAAGGCCTTAATTTAATTATGATTTTGGAGAACAGGGATGCTAATAGCCCATCCTTGGGGAAAAGATGGAAAGTTCCACTGACTCTGGATGAAAATGTCTTCCTCCCCCCACCCCAAGAACATGTGGCATGTATTTAGGAATATTTGAAGTTTGAGAAGCTAAGGTTTTAAATAGTTCTTATGTTCCTTAACCTTCCTAGACTCTAAGCCCCTTGAGGGTACTTACTTCCTTATTTTTACGTTTCCTCACTGGACCTTGTACAACAGCAGGCACTTAGTAATTAGTGAATGGACTATTAAGCCAGATGGGTAGCCTGCCAGGCTTACTGATACTGTCAATGGCCCTGAAGGCTCCTACATTAACTCCTCAGGAAGGAAGGCTTAAGCCTTGGAGATCTTGTTCCCAGAGCTGGCCTTAGACAAGAATCCCACCCTCCCTCCTCATGAAGCAATTGGCAGAATGGCTAGAACAAGTGAACAATTGTGCTATAATTAGTTTATGACCTAAGGGCATGCCAGTTTGTAGCCCTGCCAGTCTGCTAGCTGTTACCACCACAAATATACTTCATAAAAGTGAAAGTCACAAAGCTATGGTACTATTCCCTTGGCCTGCTAATCCTAATGACTCAGGCTTATGAACTGACAGTAACTGAGCTAGTTTGTTAACATTTCCTGAGCTGACTTTTTATATTTTCATTTTATGCAAAAGTAACCTTTATATTTCTTACAGTTAATCCTTGTTTTGACTTAATTGCAACATTCATCTTTCTTTCTTTACTTCTTTTTTTCTTCCCTTCTCCTTCCTCTTTCTCTCTCTCCCTCCTTTCTTTTTTTCAGAAGGGAGCTATAGTGAGGCTAGGTCAAGACACCAGTGTGTGACAATAATTAAAATCATTCCCTTCCAGTCTGCTCAGGAAATGGCTTAGCCAACATCTCCCACAGTTCTCACCCTCCTGGCCTGCTGCTGGTATGATTATTTTCCAAGTATTTGATTTCAGTTTCCTTAGAGTTCAGGAAACCCAACTTTGGTGATGAGAAATTTATCAACCTGCCAAACTAATCCTATAAATGTATACCAGATTGTCAGTGCAAGACCTCAGCAGATATGTATTCTGATTCTGAGGTTTCATGAGCTCTCCTTTCCTTCTTGTCCATCAATCAGCCTCCCATTTTTATTTCAGGTGCTTAGCATGTGGGAATCTTTGGATCCATTAAAGTTGAAGTAATTGTGCATACATTATTTTTTGCTGACCAAAATACAAAGCAGCTTATGTTCATATGTATTGGAAAAGATTTACAGATTCACTAATACTGTTTTTGCATATGAAAAAATAAAGCAATTTGCAGAATGACCAAAATAAAATAGTTCCCACTCAGGGATTCCTTTCAGCACTATTAGGATTATTATTTCCAACACCACACAAACAGAATCAACACCTTGGCCCAAACAAGAAACAGACCCAAGGTGGGAAATTCTTCACTTTTTCTGTTTGAATCTTCTCATCATCACAGCCAAGTTTTCACAGCTTAAATATCTCTTGTTTTCTCGGTTATGCTGTTCAAAATGAAGATATTATTCTCTTTTAACATTGCCAACTATTATTTTTCCTACCCAGAGTAGTCTTATTTCTTTTTGTTTTGAATTGTCTTTAGCGTGTCTCCTGGCTTCTTTGGTAGGACTGGTACATAGGTCTTTCATAAAATGGCTGTAATAAGTATTTGTTATGGTTTGTATTAGGGCTGTGTTTTGATTTTTCTATGGCCTTATATAAAAGTTTTAATTTATAGAGAGCTCACATTCTGTTTTTAAGTATATTTTTTATACTTTATTTTTTTTGTAGTCTCGAGAATATACACAACGGAACACACACCATTTCAACAATTTCTAAATATACAATTCAGTGACATTGAACATTCTTCAAATTGTGTAACTATTCACAATTTTTTCCAAATTGTTCATCCTCTATTAACATAAACTCACTACCCTCTAAGTTTCCTATGTGATATTTCTAGTTGTTGTTGTCCCAATCATCCTATATAAATAGTTCTTAAAAGAGCATAATGCTCAAGGCAGACATTGTTTAGTAGTTAAGCTAAGCTATTGTTTGGTTTCAAGCAGACTTCGGGGCATAGTCTTGGCTTAAGGTTTAAAGATTATCTTAGGATAATAGTTTAAGGGGTTCATCCAGTCACCGTGGCTCCAGAAAATGTGGATTCCCTGA
Organism: Orycteropus afer afer; assembly: GCF_000298275.1. Lineage (NCBI taxonomy): Eukaryota > Metazoa > Chordata > Mammalia > Tubulidentata > Orycteropodidae > Orycteropus > Orycteropus afer. The sequence goes on along the minus strand of NW_006922372.1, from coordinate 862,350 downwards.
GAAGTTGAAATTCTGTTCAGCATTTTCCCCAGTTTGATCAGGATTCCTCTATAGAGTCCTTGATCAAAATGTTCAGTAATGGTAGCCAGGCATCATCCAGTTCTACTGATCTCATGGCAAAGGAGGAAGTTGTTCATGGAGGCATGTCATGGATTGAATTGTGTCCCTCCAAAATATGTATCTACTTGGCTATGCCATGATTCCCAGTATTGTATGGTTGTCCTCTATTTTGTGATCTGATGTAATTATCCCCCATTTTGTTATATGTGTTTTAAAGCCTAACCTCTTTATGTTAATGAGATAGGATTAAAGTGGATTGTATCACAAGTCACAGCCTTACTGGAGAATATGATTTGAGTCCCAGCCTTACTCAAGTCACCACACTTACCCAAGTACACAAATCACACCTTTGCTCATGTCACCCAATCTTACTCAAGTCACACCCTTGCTTAGTTACATCTATTATCTTACAAGAGGTAAAAGGAGAGAGAAGCAAGCAGAGAGGAGGGACCAGACTACAACCAAGAAAGAAGAGCTGGGAGTGGAGCATGTCTTTGCATCTGATGTCCCTGTGCTGAGAACCTCCTAGATCCAGGAGAAGATTGATGTCAAGACACATGGAGATCTCCAAGGAATTCCAGGCCCACAGATGTTGAAAGGAAACAAAGACCTTCCCCCAGAGCTGGCAGAGAGAGCCTTCCTCTAGAGATGACACCCTAAATTTGGACTTCTAGCCTTCCAAACTGTGAGAGAATAAATTTCTGTTTGTTAAAACCATCCACTTGTGGTATTTCTATTATAGCAGCAGTAGATAACTGTTGTTGTTGTTATGTGCCGTCGAGTCAGACCCGACTCATAGCGACCCCTCCTTGGGTTTCTGAGGCAGTATCACTATGGAAGTAGATTGCCCCATCTTCCTTCTGGGGAGTAGATAACTAGGACAAGGCAATTAGCCACAGTCCATTTCTCCCACCTCTTCCTGACTTGACCTCTTCCTCTGTTGCTCCAGGCAAATAGAGACCAATTGTTGGACCCTGAATGACTGCTTGCAAGCGCTTAAGACCCCAAGCACTATGCAACAAAGTAGGAGGTAGAAATGAAGCGCTAAACATGATACTAGGCCTATTAAATGGGATGTCCCGTGAAACCATGACTAAGAAACCAAAGCGTTAGTCACTGTTCTTTATTTTGTTGTTGTTGTTGTTGTAAATATATCTATCACACAACTTTTCCCAATTTAAGTTTTACAGATTTAAAACATCTTGTCAGTAATTACATTATTTGACTGTGGAACAAAATTGTGAATTTTCTATCACCATAAACTGAAGTTCAGTGGTCCCTAAGCAATACCTCTTTCCCTTTCCTTCTTTCTCCTGTCCCTGGTAACCACTAATAAACTTTGGTCTTTAAACATGTACCTGTTCTTGCTTTATTATATAAGTGAGGTCATAAAATATTTGTCCCGAGTGACTGATTGATTTCACTCAGCATAATATCTCAAGCTCCATCCATATGGGAGCATGTAAGAAGACTTTATTTTTCTTTCTAGCTGAGTGTATATACCACATTTTGTTTATTCATTCATCAATTGATGGACATTTGTTTCCACTTTTTAACTATTGTAAATAGTTCTGTATTGAACATTGGTGTACATATGCCTGTTAGTGTCACTGCTTTCAAGTGCTTTGAGTATATTCATAACTGTAGAATTACTGGATCATGTAATAGTTCTGAGTTTTTTTAAAACTGCCACAGTTTTCTGCAATGGATGTACCACTTTACATTCTCACCAGCAATGGATAAGTGTTCCAATTTCCCCACATTCTTGCCAACATTTATTATTATTATTTATTGTAAACATGCTAGTAGTAGTGAAAAGGTATCTCATTGTAATTTTGATTTGCATCTTTCTAATGGTTAAGGACGTTGAGCATCTTTTCAAGTGTTCAGAGGCTATTTGAATGTCTTCTATAGTGAAATGTCTATTCAAGTTTTCTGCCCATTTTATGATTAGGTTATTTGTCTTTTTGTTGTTAAGTTGTTGAAGTTTTATATATATTTTGGTTATTAGATTCTTATTGGATATATGGCTTCCAAAGATATCCTTCCAGTTGGTGGTTTATCTTTTCTCTTTTTTTGGTAAAGCCTTTATGATGAATAAAAACTTTTAGTTTTTGAGGTCCCATTATTTTGTCTTTTGCTAATTGTGTTTTCTTATTTAAATTAGATAATCCACTGTTAAAAGTTAGGCCTGACAGCCTTGCCCCTGTATTTTATTCTAAGAATTCTATGGGTTTAGATTGCATATTTAGGTCCTTAATCCATTCTAAATTTGTTTTTGTGTATGGTAAGAGGCATAGATCCTATTCCATTTTTTTTTCTGCATGTGGAAATCTAATTTTCCCAACACCGTTTGTTGAAGAAACCATTATTTCCTCATTGAATACATTTAGCACCCTTGTCAAAAATCAGTTGACCATAGATGTGTGGGTTTATTTCGTGCCTCTCAGTTCTATTGCATTGGTCAATATATCTACTGTTATACCAGTACCAGGCTGTTCTGATTACGGTAGCTGCTTCCAGAAATGCAAGCTGGATTCAGAAGAGGGCATGGTATGAAGGATATCATTGCTGATGTCAGATGGAT